>NC_090271.1:318114859-318289859 GCF_040414725.1 Anabrus simplex
TCAGTCTGCAGCTAAAAACATTGGCATAAATGAAAAAGAAACAACTATCGAGAGAAAAGTGTGGAACTGTTGCAGTTTGTCCCTTTTCCATTTCAATGTTTATATAACAGCAAGTCGTACAGGAAGTCAAAGAGGATTTAGGGAAAAGGATAGTGGTTGAAGTAGACATATCCAAAACCCTGAGATATGCCGAAGATTTTATTTTCTCTAAGTGAGCAGAAAATGTGGATGATTTGCTCAATAATATGGACACAGATTTGAAGAAGATATATGGGGTTAGAAAAAATAAATGAATCAATCCACATTTCTCCTATGGACAAACAAATGAACATTGAAATGTTCCTTCGAGAAATGTGGAAACAGGCACTTTTAGAGAGATTGCTTACAATGTATGCAATATTTATTACTATAATTATATACATGTCGTACATATTTTGGAACTCAACACTCGGGGATCATAACCTATTTCATGTAGGTAATTTCAATCGAAACTATTAGGCTTTACTTTTCGGAGTCGATTCGTCCATCATACACGTTAACGCACACATGAGAGAATTGAGATCGACCGAAAAGGAATTGGTAACCATGTACTGTTTATACGATATAATTCTCGTTTTGAAATCCCGTCGTTTTGGTTGTTCATGTTGAGGAGGTTTACGTTGCTTCTGCACTCTTACAACGTTTGAAGTATTTGAAGGTCGATTATCTTCATCAACTGTATTTGTTGATCGCTCTACTTTTACGAAATCTTCATCCGAACGACCACTCGTCATGGTTCGTCACTACATTTCACCACTTTAACTTTTTTCCACTTTTATAACTTATTATTTGCAACCAAAGGATGTGTACATATTGGCGGCATAATGGTACAGGACGTACTCACGTGATTCATTGCTAGATAATATAACCTCAAACCGGAAATTCATTGGTTGACTAACTCTACCACTAGTAAAAAATTGTCACATCATACATGACCGCTTCAAATCGAGCTGGAGACCTTAGTTTTGTGAAATTCAAAAATATTTTACGAAAAGACCAATATATTTCTAATAATATTTAACATGAACATCGGAAAATAATTTTTGAACAAGTTCATTTTTAAATATTGCCATTTTCTTAGCGGATTTTCGTGAATAACATTTGGATCTGATATGATTTCCAAACGTTTTGAGTTTCATTTGATACAGCTCTCCCAAACACACGTCTTGACACCTTCACAATTTCTCTACCTTCAATACTTTAGTCACAATTGAGTGAAATATCCTAATGTTACATTTTGCTAAACGGGCCCTATAGCCTGATCTAAGTTATATTTTCAATGTTAATAGAAGTAACCTAATGCAGTCAAATGCTGGAATTGGATATAAAGGTGTTACGTAAATTAAATGATTATTTGGACTCAGGTATAAAATGAATAGCATTAGCTGATGTAAGGAGGGCATAAAGAGGGATCTAGCTCAAACAAGGAGTGCCTTTTGTATAGAAAGAAATTTGATGAAATGAAACATGGATGTGCTTGTAAGAAGAATGTTTTTTTAGATGATTGAATGGAGCGAAGCAAAGTATGGGTGCGGAAGCAGGAAATTAACTAGTGCAGAAAGATAGAGAATATAAGTTAATGAAATAAGTTGATACAGAAGAATTCTGGACGTCAGATATGTGATTCTGATCACAAATGTAGAGATACTAAATCTAGATGTTGAAAAGTGAAATTTGACCAGAATAAAAAGTAGAATGACAGGACGCATTCTAAGGCAAACAGGACTTGTCCAGTTTGTTTTTGAGTGAAGTGAATTGGGACGTGACAAACAGATTACAGTACGATACGGTAGTTACGAAAAAAATATAATCTTAGCACGGATTGAATAGAATGACATGGAGCGCTGTATCAAACACATGGACGGATGACTGAAAGGAAAACATTATCGGGAAATCACAATTCAAACTTAAAGGAGACCATGGAATTGTGGAAGGAAAACAAGGAAGCATTTACGTAATAATCGATTACATAGTACGAATGTCCATCATGCAGTTCTATGGAGGATGCGCGTACCGTTCAACAGTGAAGAATAAGACCAGACATACCTTATTAGGAAAGAAGAGGTTTCCTGTTTGAGACAATAATAACCCAACTTTGCCTACCTCCAGATTACTATGCAGGCAACTTGTCTTCGTGAAGTATAGCCTACAGTACTAGACGTAAGAGAAGGGTGACACTAGAAAATGTTCTTCATTTAATGTTCTGTTACATTTGAAATTCTTTTCTGATGGTCGAACTCTCGTGTGGAACAATCACCTGATGAATGTCTAATTCAGAGTTGTGACCTGAGACAGCACACTGACAGATCAGTGGAGCGACTCGTTCTTTATTTGCTGCTCATACTGTAAGTTAAAGGCAACTCCCATTATCTAGAAAACCATCTTATTGTTTAGTGGCAACTATTTCTTGCTTTTCCTAAAGTTAAAGTTTGCATCCCTTTCCTGTGGACGAGTCTTCCCTTAAAAGTAAATGTAAAGCGTGGCATTTTCAACGATATCTGGTACTGAACTACCACGTTTACCAGTTCCTTCACAGTTTTTGCATCTCGTGAATGGACGACGATGTTAGGGCTATAAAAGTATAACTGCATTCAAAGCAAATTTTTGAGGGTTCTTGTGCATCCGAATGACTAATTATTTATTATTAATGAAAGATTTTCTGTTTTATATCCTCTAATGTAACTCGGTGAAACTTGTTAAATTCATGTATAATCATTATTCAAATGTGTGTGTTTATGGCATCCTTTTATTTAGCTAGTTACATGCAATTTATTTATTAATTACTTGCTTAATTGCTTATTTTACACTGCTTACTAGTTAGGTGCTTACTGCTTACTACGTTACATTCATGAGCTTATCGACTGGTGGCTAAAAGCGCTCAGGGGTTTTCTTTGGATACCCAGACACTATTTGTATTAGCCAGACTGAGACTTTAAGTATAATATTTATTTTTTAATGATATTTTAATGTATTCCTTGTCTTAGGCAGCCTTCAAGTGGAGAAAGTTTTGAAAATAGAATAAACTGAAATGAAGATTGTCTGTTCAGATGTTGCTTTTACCACCTTAAGAAAGGCGTGTGGAAAGAACTCGTGATCTGGTTTGGTGCAACATCTATATAATGACACCTTTCTGGTCAGAACTGCTCATGATATTCGATAATACTCAACTACTGTAATCCACGTGGACTGATTTATTTTTCTAGAAATTGAAATAACAGTTTTTGAACAGATACATTTATACTCATGAACATTAAATACCGATACATCATAACTGATTCATTCGCTATGTAGTTTACAATTCTTTCCGTCCATTTTTCACTGTGCTTCGATCATTCGGCCGTATCTGGAAGTTAACATTTTCAATCGATCTTGCCCGAGATAGTGCAACATACAATTGTCCGTGAATGAATATTGGTTCGAGTAAATAGACACCCAGTTTTTCAAGGGGTTGTCCCTGGTAATCGTCATACAGAAGGATAGTCGACTTGACACCTTCCTGTCTGTGCGTACGTTGATGTTTTCTAGTAGCAGCGTGTTAGATATTAGGAGTGTTCTTCCGTCTGTTGAGCGTATCTAGGAGCTAGGGAGGTCACAGAATCAAGTAGTATAATATTCTTCCACGACGAGAGGCTTGACAGATATTAACCAAACATGGCTCTATGAAACAACATCACTAAGGATGAACATCACATAATCAGATCAGAGTATTAATAAAAGTGTTAGTCGCTTAGTAACCTGCTAAGTACAGAATGTATTGCGGTTTAGGGAAAGCATTTGCCGGGAATTATTGGCGCCATCATTTAATGACTTGATTTTATGATTACTCAAGTTTGGCTGAACTTACTGGCCTATCAATTTCTCATGATTCAGCAGCAGGTAATTCCGGAGACAATAAAACAAAAATGAAGCAAATTTGTCCACTAGAATGGACGGACGGATTTGCCAAATCTGCTTTAATAAACTCTGAGTAATCTATGTTAAAAATTGTATATTATTAATTACTATATTTCTTCATAATCATATTAAATTGTTTAGTAGGTAAGACACAATATTCATGTATATTTAGAGCTATGTATTGATGTAATTTTCATAATTTAACCTAATATTCAATTTTACTGTAGGCATGTACTGTACACACAGACGAGAACAACTTGGCGTAAATAGTGAATCAAGTTCGTTAGACGTAAGAGAAGGCCACCTGGTCTTAATATTACCAAGATGGATCGGTCAATCAATCAATCAATCAATCAATCAATCAATCAATCAATCAATCAATCAATCAATCAATCAATCAATCAATCAATCAATCAATCAATCAATCAATCAATCAATCAATCAATCAATCAATCAATCAATCAATCAATCAATCAATCAATCAATCAATCAATCAATCAATCAATCAATCAATCAATCAATCAATCAATCAATCAATCAATCAATCAATCGATCAATCAATCAATCAGTAAACCTGCTTCCCTACCTAAAAATAATAGTTTACTCAACATAAACAATACCGTACATATACACGCATGTTTTAAGTAATTTGATAGAATCTGACGATGTTCTTCTAGAACGAAACATGTCATTATTTGTATAATACTGTGTACGTTTTACACCAGTATTTATAGTGTTATAATTTATATTGAAATTGTTGTATGTCCGACTGGAAAGTTGTTATGTTACATTTTAAAATATTCAGGTACATGTTTCATTCTTGGCTCATCTTCAGCGCTTAGTAAGGCTTGCTGCACTTTTATATCGCACAAATCTGGAACATTTACCTCTTGATTTCTTCACGGATGCACTATTCCTTCGTTAGTCTATAGCCAAAAGCCATAAAAATCTACTTTCCTCCGCATTTCCAGTTCCGATTATGACTGTAACAGGAGGAAACATGTTCAATTGTGAAGTGTTGCCGACAAGATTGTCTGGTTGTTATGAGAAGTGTTACTTATGGTTACAGACAGGTCGCGGGTGTATGTTTCAAATGTTAGATCGACGTTCAGTGTCAGCACCATAACTCGGGCCATCTAGATTACAATCCAGAAGATAAGCCGCTGTGCTATCAACCCCAACCCTCACTGCCACTTTGTGAAATTGTGAGCTCTAGAAAGTGTCGCATTACCGACGCCTCATAAGGAGTGACAAGCAAATTATGGTATTTCATACACCATAGCTGCTAGCACTAGGACATAAATGATTCTTACCATTTACATAACTTACATACATGCATCTTCATTTTCGACTGCTGTGCCTTTCAGCGTTCAGTCTGCAAGCCCCTCTGAACCTACTAAAGTCCACCACATTCCGTTACTTGTAACATGCTTTGTGGTCTTGTTTTAATTCTATAACTCTTATCTTTAAATCATCATATTCTGAGTTTAGTCATCTACGTCTTTTTTTTCTTTCAGTCTGGTTTACGTCGCACTGGCATATATAGTTTTATGGCGACAATGGGATTCGAAATTGCTAGGAGTGAGAATGAAGCGGCCGTGGCCTTAATTAATATACAGCCCCATCATTTGCCTGGTTTGAACATGGGAAACAATATTCAGGGCTGCCGAAAGTGGGGTCCGAACTCACTATTTTCCAAATGAATGCTCAGAGCTGAGGACCCCTAACCGCATGGCCAACTTGTTCTGTCATCGTCCTTCTTGTTCTCCCTCTACTTCTAGTACTCTCCATGACTTAGTCCATTATTTTCCTAAGTAACATATTCTAATCCATCCGCCTCACATGGCCCCACCACCGAAACTAGTTTATGCGTACAGCATCGGTCTAGCTCATTCCTATCTTAGCTTTTATCTCATCATTACGACTACCCTCCTTCCATTGTTCCCACCTGTTTGTATCAGCGTTTATTCTGGCTCCTTTCATGTCGGTTACTTCTAACTTATGAATACGATATCCCCAGTCAACCCAGATTTCATTCCCGTGAAACAATGTGAAGCTAATGTGAATAACACTTTGTTCCCATTCGCTCAAAAGCTCTCGAAGGAAGGGAAACAGTGCACTTATTCACTGCAAGCTGTAATTTTATCCGGAGTTTGGCCCCCTCGTTCCGACAACTTACCTTTTGTGATCTTTGTCTTTGGGGTTATCGTAAAGTGTACAGGAACAACCCTCGTACATCTCGAGCTCACGTGGAAGAGTTCACATACGTTACGCATAGTTTTCCAGAACCTTCTGCTCCTCTGAAAAACACAGTGATCACGTTCGGAACATCCTATAAAAGCAGATCAA
Source organism: Anabrus simplex (assembly GCF_040414725.1). Taxonomy (NCBI): domain Eukaryota; kingdom Metazoa; phylum Arthropoda; class Insecta; order Orthoptera; family Tettigoniidae; genus Anabrus; species Anabrus simplex. Next base: position 318,121,142 of record NC_090271.1, read on the forward strand.
ATTAAACTTCAAATACAATAGTATTCAGTCAGGTAGTTTATACCACCGGCTCTCCTTACGTACTGCCTCGCGTTTCTGCCAGAGTTTATCAGAAAAGATAGCACAAGCCGAAACGGTGGATCGTTCATAACAGAGAAAGCAAAATTGCCTCTCCAAACATAGGAGTACAATCGAACCTCTCACGACATACTGGTGGATGTGTGTTGATGTCCCTCCTCTGGCGTAATTGCTTGTACATATGGACACGTCGTGTGTCCATGTTTGTACATTCAGTCCTAGTTAATACCTAATAAACGAAATAGACCTGACAATCGCTAACAATACTTTCTTAAACACAAGTTCTGACCAACAGCTTTGAATAGGTACGATGTTTTAAGCCACAATTCTGAAGAAGTAAAGATCCACCACACGCTAAAATATTCGGCCAATATCTCTGATTAACCCCTGATACTTCGTACGTATTGTTCACTTCCACGCTGCATGTGTGTAATGAGATGATAATTATACTGCTACTACTACTGCTGCTAATAATAATAATCATCATCATCATCATCACCATCATCATCATCACCAGGCATGTCTGCAATTTTGTACGCCAGGGCCTGCTGAAGTGTAGAGACCGTACGTTTAGGCAGTAACAGGTAAGAACGCAAAGTAATTTGATTGGTAGGAGATGTTATCTAGACCCTCTTCCTAATGTTATGCAAATCTCATAGCAGAAGTGATGTCCGGGTAGAGTGTACTTGTTAGTCCTTTCAGTAAGTTTGCATTCTAACCTATAAATGTCTAAACGCCCAGTCTGTACTGATGACCGATCTCGTCTGACTGACAGTTGCGAGAGACGTCACTTAGAACGGCCTGCCATCACCTCCGCTACAGCTAACTTGTCAGGGGCTCGTTGGCATCTTCTACCTACAGAGTTAGCAGTACGTGGCTTCCGGCGGTATATGAAGCAACTAGAAGGTGTAACAAGAGCATTCGATTTCCCGGTAGATCGTAAAGCACCTGGAAAGGCCAGCATCCCTATAAAAGGCATGCCAGACTAGTTCTAGCTGTTCAGTACCGGCTCAGTCAGTGAGCGATTGAGATCAAGTATCTCTACAGTCATGGGTCCAGTGGATTTCAACTGCGGACAGATTTGTAAAGTGTGTGTAGTTTTGTGAATACTGGATGAGCGTGCTACGGTATCAACTTAGTGCTGCATGTGGACTGACGGAACAATGCAGCTGATTGACGTGGGACAGTGTGCGAAGACAGACGTTAGTTTGCGAACTCTGTAGCACGTACAATTATTGTGAGACTGCAAGCGTGCGCGTAACCTATAAAGTGTGAGGTCGCTATTGTATGTACGATGAGTACAGAGTGAGCTGCCCTAGGGCCCCAGTGACAGTCGCGGAAATGAACGTAGCGTAATTGTTTAAGCTCGTAAGTTCTAATGATAATGTAATTGGCGTTACGTCCTACTAATTACTTTTACGGTTTATGGAGCTGCAAAGCTGACGGAATTCAGTCCCGTAGGAATTCTCATACGTACCAATAAACCTACCAACACGAGGCTGACGTATTTTAGCAACTTTAAATGCCATCGGACTGAGCAAGATTCGAACCTGCAATTTTAAGTCAGAAGACTCGTAAGTGTTAGACTGAATAACTTCTGTGACAGATCAGTGAGAACAGACTGTGCTGTCTATTGAAACTGTGCGCTATTGAGCAAGTGATAATTATTGTTAGTTAATAAATCTTCGAATAAGCGCTACCAGTCGTGTATTTATTTACAAACCTCGAACTCGTCATAATAATAATAATAATATTGACTCATTCAAAACATATATAACAATGTCCGTCTCCCGAAGTGCAAAAACTAGCCTAGACATTGTCAAACTCTTACTATACTTGAATCATTACATGCAGCAGAGTGTTTAGCGTCTCGAACGCATAGCTTATTTGAAAAACTATAAAATAGTAAGGAAGAATTCTTGATCGCAAACTCAAAGGTTGTGTTTACAGACTTCGGAGAAACTTAGAAATATGTACCCATACCGAAAAGATATCAAGCGTAATCCGAAAAACAAAGAATTATATTTTACGCTCACCTCTTCAGATTGTCAGCTGAAAGAAACTCTAAACGTTTGTTATCCTACTTCAGAAGTCTCAAAACTGTCCCACTTTGGTTGGTGGGTACTGTTAAGGATCTTTCAAAGTGAGCAATCACAGAAAGAGACATTGAACTCCGAGCACCACTCAAAGTTATACTTAAACAACATCAAGAAGAAGCCTCAAATCGCGTGAAGCATGATCATTCAGATGCAAGGAAGAAAACACACTCCGAAAGCATGAAAACCTGATGGGCACGCAAGAAGGCAAACAGTTGATATCTCGCGGTCCTTAGTGGCCCTTACTATGAATAATAATAATAATAATAATAATAATAATAATAATAATAATAATAATAATAATAAATTAAAGAGAATCAAGTTTCCCATATGCGAAATATATCCCAGTACTGCCTCCTCATACTACATTATAAAAATCCTCTAAACTCTGGTCAACATATTAAACTTTATGCCACCGTTTACTGTACGTAGTTCTCATATTAGAGGACAGTCTGTCATAAGTGCTCGTTCGAAAGCAATCACTAGATTTTATCTTCAGGTATGTTTATTCTTCCTGCATTGCGATCATATAAAGAGATTGCCCATTTCATATCCCATAACTGACTTCCTTACGTAACGACCTATCAGATATTCCCATCACAAACTAAGCTTCGTCAGCACTATGAAGTCATAGCTTCAGTTTTATGCCTCCTTTACGATCTCTATCCTGCCTCACTTTGAAAGGATTTTATCCGTACACATATCTACCACACCTCCTGACTGAGTTGCTCTTAATCATATGTGGTAACACACCACCGCGATGTGGACGTACGAACATTCTGATGCATGGAAGAAAACACACTCTTAAAGTAAGTGAACAGTTGTAAAACCTTTCCAGCTCAAATTTGTTCGATTGATGAGAACAAGGTTCTCCTTCATGAAAAATAACTAACATCTGATTTCCTACCATAGTCCTACAGTTTCTTTAATATGTTCAGGCTTCATTTTGAGTAAATATTAAAGTTACACATGCGCCATCAAATGACACATTTTATATATCTAAATCGTCATAAACTCTCTAAAATCATGTGAAACACGAATATAATTCTAATACCTTTAATCAAAATACCCTGGTGATAAAATTTATTCTTCGTTAGAGAACACGACTGAAATCAAAAGAAAGTGTTGCGATGAAAAAGGGTAGAACAAAATTGAAGGTTACGAAAACACGTTGGATCCAATGGGGTGGAAAGGATTAAATATAATACTTTTATTAAATTCTTCCTCATATTCAATTTTACTTGTTATAGATTTACATATTATTAGCTCTAATGTTGGAGACAAGTATAGTATATCAGGTAAAGGAAGAACAGATGATCTCTTTACTGTGCGACAACTAATACTAAAGCACATAGAAATACAAGCGAAGCTACACGCAGAATTTATAGAACATGGGAAAGCATACTATACAATAGAGTGTCCAGGCAATAACTATAAAGATGTATTACGGATAAAAGTGTTACAGGAAAATATATGTAGATTATAAAAGGAAATATATGAAAGAACAACGGGCCAGTTTGAAATTAATGCACTTCACGTATGGCACAAATAAGTGCTGTTAAACCAAGTACCAGCTCGGAGGCCATTTCTGTTTGACCTGGTAATGGATGTGATTGTCAGAGATATGAAGCTAGAGTGATTTTCCAGACATTATCTTCCATTGTGAAGAATGAATGAATAAGTTAGAGGCAATGCCGGAGGGATAGGGGAAAATATCGGAAGAAAATGGTATTTGAGTAATTTCAACAATAAGAGAATACGCGGCAGTGAAAGGTCAAGAAGATATGACTGTGAATGTTCGGGATGAAACGTTAAACATGGTAAGTATATTCGAATACCCGAAGTCTACTGTACAACGTGAGTTGGAGACAGGAGTACGCATAATACAAACTGCCTGGATGAGCTGGAGGTAGATGAGTGAATATGAGTGACCGACAATTCTGTACAGTGCAGGAATATGGGCGATGTACAAGGAAGTCGCGAAAATGAGTATGCTGAAAGGCATTACTACAGGAGCAACGAGGGATCCAACAAGGAATGAATGCATCAGAGATGCAGTAAAATGAGAACCGATGATCCAGGAATTGAGTCTAAAGTCGTTCGGACAGGATGATTTCATTGCAAAGAAGACTGGAAAGTCGGACGTCCTGAGGGAAAAAGGAAGGATGGTAGATTGAAAATGAGAAGGAAAATCAAGGAGAAAGTTTGGAGAAGGGAGGATACCCAGGAGAGGAAGGAGTGGTAGAGAAGCATCTCTCTCTCTCTCTCTGTGTGTGTGTGTGTGTGTGTGTGTGTGTGTGTGTGTGTGTGTGTGTGTGTGTGTGTGTGTGTAAAGTACCACTCACAGCCTAATAGGGTTTTCGCCTAGGTCGTAAGCAACGGTTAACAAACCACAACATCTAAGGGAAAAATGCACGAAAAATGGGTTACATTTTGAAGGAATGAATGGGGAGGGAGGTATGATAGTTGTCTCCTATGCCACTTGTCACCAGTAGAATTTATTTTAGGTCTTGGATTACGCGAGATTCATATTTACTGCAACCATTAACATATAGCAACAGGTATGTTGCCACTTGATGTGGTAGGGTGGAGAGTTGAGGTGCTTTCAGTCATTTCTAATAGAACTTCATACAAAAATCCTGTGCCATCCGTTTTGTGATACAACTTACCGTTTAGCCACGAATTACTTAGAAACGAAGGTCAGCACCGACATTAAAATTGCCTCGATATTACTATATTTTTCGGGGGTAAAATTTGAATATTTGAAGATCGTGGTAGCCTTCCGTCGGTTAGAGGCTAAGACATATAATTTTGACGAAATTCAATATTCTAGCTCGTCAGGCAGGTTGTGCCGCAATCTTGCTTTGGGAGGCGGGTGAAGGGGTAAAAATGAGCACCTTCAGTAAACAAAACCTAACAAACAAGTAACAAATAAACAAGTAACTGTTCAAAAATTTCGCCAAAATACTCAATGTACAGACACACGGTCGTTGCGATTTTATTGATATATATAAGAGATCTGGTTATGTCCGCTGGACTTAGCTTGCAAAACCGACCATTCGTGATATTACCCTCGTTAATCCCCTTATCTAAAATATTATGCACATGAGAAAAATGTTTTAAAAATTGATTTCCATCAAGTTTGGTCGAATTCCAGTCGGGTTAGTCTTGTATATATTGCGGAAGAGTAAAATTCACAGTTTCAATTCCATATAAAACCCCATCCCATTCCGTAAATTTGAAGTGGTATGAACCTTAAAACCTACCGATGGACAGGTCGATGCTAAATTTAAAGTTTGGTTGAAATATCTTCAGTAGTTTTCAAGTTATAAGAAATACGCTTGACACGCATCCGCACTTGGGTTAGTTCCGGTGGGACTTGTACCACAAAACGGCCCGTTAATGGTATCTCCCTTATTAATCCTCGTATCGAAATGATGCATATGAGAAAAAAGGTTTAGAAATTGATTTCCATTAATTCAGGTAGATTACCATTAGGTGTAGTTGTGTATATTTTGGGGGAGTGCAAAATCATTGTTTCGGTTTCGTATAAACCCCCAGTAAGTTCATGGATTTAGAAAAAATATTGTCCCTAAAACCTAACCAAAGACAATGGATTCTAAATATGAAGCTTGTTACATATATATCCAGTAGTTTTCAAGTTATAGACAAATAGACAAACATGCACCCAAGGTAAAAATATATGCAGATGGTCATTATTAAACCTGGAACGGATAAGTGAACGGGAATTTCGCCAAAAGAGTCAATGTATACAAACACGTTCGTTACGATTTTATGTATACAGAAGACAGATATGCATGGGCACGTTGTAAGTGCAGACCTTCATTAACAGATTTAATGCCCCTAAACTGTATATTATATCAATGAACGGATTTCACCACCAGACGTACCTGTTATCGCTATACATGTTTGGCCTTAAAACATTTTTTTCGTACCTAGCATATTTATGGGTTCGATCGCGTTAAAATTTTTGAATAGGGTGAAGTGTGGGCACATTTTTAATATTTTACATTATTTTTTAAATACTTAGGTGAAAGCTACAATCATGAAATTTGGTTCGCATATATCCATTGTTTGTGTCAATGCGCGAGCCAAATTAGATGACGGTATCTTTCCTACAAGTCTGTTAAACTGTGTAATATACGTGTCAGAAGCACAAAATTTATTAAAAATAGAGGAATACAGTCAAATTTAACGTGTAAGGGCGAGGGATACGACAAAAAGTCATAGGATGATCATTCCAAATTGAACGGAGATTGTGCCATCCGTTTTCTGATAGAACTTACCGTTTAGCCGCGAGTTACCTCGAAACGAATATCCGCACCTTCATTAAAATTGCCTCCATATTTCGATATTCTTCGGGGATAAAGGGTGAAAAATTTTAAGATTTTGGAAGTTTCCCGTCGGTTAAAACCTAAAACGTATAATCTTGCCTAATTTCAATTTTCAGTGTTTTCTGGCAGATTGTGCCGCAATCTTGATTTTGGGCGGCGGAGGGGTGGGGTAAAATGTAGGACTTTCAGGATACTATAGCTAAAAAATATGAAGATGGTCATTACTACCCCTTAAAATAGTCAGTGCACAGACACACGGTCGCTACGATTTTATTTATGTAGAAGAAACGGAATCTGCTCCACGTACAACACCTTTTGGGCTATGTCCGCTGGACGTAGCCTGCATAACTGACCGTTCCTGATATCTGCCTTATTAATCCTCGTATCGAAATGTTGCATATGAGAAAAAAAGGTTTAGAAATTGATTTCCATTAAGGCAGCAAGATTTACATTAAGTTTTGTTGTGCATATTTTGTTGGAGTACAAAATCACGGTTTCGGTTTCGAACTAACCCCCGGTCAATTCAGGGAATTAGAAACAATATTGGCCCTAAAACCTACCCAGGGACAGGTGGATTCTAAATATGAAGTTTGTAGAAATATACGCAGTAGTTTTCATGTTGCAAACAGACAAAAAGGACAGATCCCAAAGCTAAAAAATATGCAGTTGGTCATTAGAACATCTGAAACGGATAGCTGTACGAAAATTTTGCCAAAACAGTCAATGTGCAGACACACGGTCATTACTATTTCATTTATATAGATTGATCACCCCATTTTTAGTCAAATCTCCATGCGAAAAATACAATTATCATAGATCTGCCTTTTAATAAATTAAACTAAAATTTATAACGATTCATTTATTTGCATCTAAGGAATCCTTTGCGGGAAACATCTGTCTGCAATTTGGAGACGACAAGTGCAGGATTCTGTGCATAGAAAGGGGGGAGGGGGAATTGACTCAAAGCCTATGAGACTACCTGGAATGAAATAATGTTCTGCAGAGTATGATGGGATAAAGAGCCTCAGTCATGGCCATTCAGCAAGCGAGAATGGTGGGTAAAGGGCCTGCAAGGAAAGATCTGGATGGCTGTCGCTTATATTTGAACGGTATGAGTTTATTTGTAGTTCCGAACATGAGTAAATACGCATTGGCGCTACGGAACACAGATGCCCGTGGGAGGGAACGAAGGGGAACAGGAAAGGCTGAGAACACGAAATTTGGAGCAAGTTCCCCCAAATCAGAAACCAAACCAGATGTCACTACATCATTTGAACAGCTTTGGCCTACCAAGCGACTGCTGCTCAGCCCAAAGTCCTGCAGATTACGAGGTGCCGTGTGGTCAGCACTACGAATGCTCTCGGCCGTTATTTTTGGCTTTCTAGACTGGGACTGCTATCTCACTGTCAGATAGCTCCTCAGTTGTAATCACGTAGGTTGAGTGGAACTCGAACCAGCCCTCAGGTCCAGGTAAAAATCCCTCATCTGGTCGTAAATCGAACCCGGGGCCTCCTGGTAAGAAGCAGGCACGCTACCCCTACACCACCACGAGGCTGGCTGGATCAAGTTCTACTTGTTGAATTATAGATGCGAGTTTGAACCTTTGTATGCATCATGCAGAATGAAGCAGGTAGTAGCAGTTATGTTGCTAGGGATATATATATTCCTTTTTTGCATGAAACAGGTAGTAACATAAGTTGCTAGGGATATATATATATTTTTTTTTTCATTAGGGCAAAAATGATATGAATGAATGAACGAAAAGAGAAAATGGAAGTAAACTTTTCTGGTTTCTATATAAACCCCAAGTCTGTTCAGTGATTTTTAAATCATATGCATATCTAATCCTTCCCCTGGATGAGTATACTCCATAACAAGAAGTTTGGTACAGATAAATTCAGCCGTTTCGCCGTGATGGTGGAACAGACAGACAAACAGACAGAAAAGCTAAAAACCACTGAAACGGCCTTGAGTTCTTACGTTCCTTGATACAATTCTTTGTTATATTTTACTCTCCTCCCCCACATTTTACATTTGGGCCCAGAATTTTCCTTAACAACTTTCTTTCTCTCTTCCGCTGAACGCAGGTACTCAGGTCTAACAACAGTGTTTAGATGCCTCAATATAGCCCATATTATAAAACCTTTCTCTTATAGGTGTTCCTCGTCTGTTGAAATGATATTTCCATTTTTTAAGCCCGCTCTTTTAATGGCCTTCTTTTCCAGCCCATCATCTTGTAATGTTTTCCAGAAATTCTTAAAACTCTTAACACTCTCTCTCTCTTTCATTTTTGACTCCTAACTTCAACAACTGCGACGCCCCTATAATGGTAGTCATAAACGCAGTCGTCTCATAAGAAATTTGAACCAAATGGCGTCTTCTTTGCTAACAATTGGACTAAATCATCAGCGAATTCCAAATAATTACTATTATTATTAGTAGTAGTAGTAGTAGTGGTAGTAGTAGTAATAGTAGAATTTGGTTTGGGTTACGATCCAGCGTTAGAAGATAAGTAAAGTCTCTGAATTCCTATATTAGTTGACGATCATCCCTATTAATAAATAAATAAATAAATAAATAAATAAATAAATAAATAAATAAATAAATAAATAAATAAAGTTGTAGGAGCTCCGCTGTCTGTAATTTCGTTTGTTTTGACAATTTTTCTGATACTTATCCTTTATAGGTCTACTAAAGACCGTATCAGTGGCTTTTCCTTTCGTGCCTGTTTGTTCCACCACCACGATGAAACAGTTGGATAGGTCTCGACCAAACTTCACATTTTGAGTATACTCATCCAGGAGAAGTTTCAGATATGCTTATAATTTAAAGAAATCACCGAATAGACTGGGGTTTTATAAGAAAGCCAAAACAGTTTTCTTGCATTTTCCCTCATACTATTGATTTTATGTAAAAATCTGTGGACTGTGTGTGAAATATCCCTTCATTTCAAACACCTTTTGTTATGTATATAACTTCGCTTACTCTTCAAATGACGGAGAAAATTACTATTTTCTGCGGCTTTCATGCTCTGCATTTAGTGACCGTCAGACCGACAACAAACCTACCGGTTACCATGGCAACGTCTACGATTGCTTGTCGGCAGGGAAGTAAAGAATGCCATTTTCGCCATCATTCCTGCGTACTCGTGGTTGTTCCTTGCGTGGAAAACGAGATAGAAGTCAAGCTAACATTCTGCGGGATATTTGGGGAATAATTCTGGAGTTTACAATCGTTCTCGAATAGCACTAACGGGGTCTGTTAATATTTGAACATTACCGCGGAGTGCAGCCCATTATTTCACACCGAAAAATATTTTCAGACGTTTTACTAATGTTCTCAAATTTAATTTCTTGCCTCTTCCTTGCCTCTTTAGGCTGAAGTAATAACACCATAAGTCATCTTCTCATCTGTTTATGTAAGAATCCCTGAGCCTAAATTTCTCCCCTGTTGCCGCCTTCGTATATACGTAACTCATATCTTCACAATTCAGTGACGGACATTTCATTTTCCAACACATCTACTTGATATTTACAGATTTGTCCTATGGGACTGTTCTCAGTTATAATCTTATTTTCTATTATTTTTAACTTTCATAACTGTATTATTTTCTTCCTGCTCCGTATGAATGCGAGTTCTAATTCCTAAAAATAGATATTCTTTTCTTTGAAAAAAATTCCGAGCTGATCAAATGCATGGTATACATTTTTGTCCCCGGAAAATATCGAAATGTGGAGGAAATTTTAATGACGTTTCCAGACCTATGTTTCAGGGCAACTGCTGGCTAAACGGTATGTCGAATCACAGAACAGATTCCACAATCGCAGCTCAATTTTTAGAGATCTTCAACTCTGGACCCATGACGTTTTGTTGTATCTCGATTCTTTACCCTTCAAAATAGCCGCGGATTTTGTCCACTATAATCGCCTTTCTCCAACTCGATGGTGGTTGCAATTAGGAAATTGGGCCTTTATTTATAATGAATACTCTCCATCCCTTTTGTGAATGGCAGGTGGCAATTGGGCCTGCCTTTATAGTAGGAACTCCAGAACTCGATTGTGATTGGCATTTGTAACCGTGGCCTGCAATTATCATCAAAAAGTACCCAATGCTCACCTAATATCGGAAACAACGTACGTCGTCCTCCCGGTTTTGTTTCTCGGATAGACTTAAGAGACATATAATTTAATATATCTTACTCACTCCACATACAGTAATTTACAAAGAAATCCATGAACATTGTAGATTACAGTGGCGAAGCACGGGTACATTTGCTAGTTAAATTAATAGAATTACATATCCTCGAGGACAATCCGACTAACCCTGAATTTCGTTCGCTCCATCAACACCACATAAAAGAGCGCAGATCTCTCTGCAGAGTAATTGGCTGGTACGTAAAAATCTTAATAAGGAAGCCTAGAGAAAAGAGTCCTCTACACTGTATTCTTGGTTTAATCACTAAGGGTTCACCTCATGTAAAATTAACTTTGTAATGGCACAAAAGAGGAATTATGAAAAATAAAAAGTCTTGTGATCTATGCGAATACACTTCAGACGTACTTCAAATGCACTGAATAGAAGGCATCAACAATGGAGATTGAGGATCAAAGTGGAGAAGAGCAAGGCAGCGGAGATGAACAGAGGAAGTAAAGACGGAAAAGGAGTTATAAAAATTGGAGACAAGGAACTGAAAATAGCAGAACACTTCTCATAGTTGGGAAGTGAACTGAAAGGAAATGGAAGACTGGATTTGGAAATTAGTAGAATAATACAACTGAGGAGAGCTCTTTACCACCAGGTATGGACATTAATAGGGAATAAATATGGACCGATGAAGGCTAAGGAATTAATGAGCAATGGATATTACCTATAATGACATATGCAACACAAACCTAGAGAATGAATCAGAGAGATAAGAGTAGAGTACAGGCAGCTAAAATGAAATTCCTGAGGTGTATGGTAAAAAAGGCAAGGAGGGTCAGAGTGAGAAATGAAGACATTCGAAGTGAGATAAATGTGCAAAATGTAAATGACAAACTGGAGCGGAACCGATTGACTTGGTTTGACCATATCTAGTGAATGAAAGAAGAAGGACAGCGAAGTACTAGAAAGATAGATGGCATTGAAGATTTTAAAAGGGAGACGAAGATTTCGATAGATTGACTCCGTGAAGGACAGCATAGAACAACAGAATCTGGACTGTAGTACATTGCTGGATGAGGAATGGTGGAGAGACAGGATGAAATGGAGAGGAATCATATTTGCTCCCACACTGTGTCGACTGGAAAAGAGGGACTGATGGTGAAGAACCTAGTGGTGATGGTGATTGCGATGCAATATTCAAACGCCGTGAAGACAGAGGAGAATATTTTAAGCAATACTGGTAATTTGTGACTTAATTTCGTAACTTCTTTGTCGCAATGATAAATCAAAATTCAAATGTCCGTAATCGATCGACAAGAATCTGAGCGCTTCATCCTTAAAAAAACAAAATCCATGAGTGAATAAGTATGAAGTTTATGTTCACTTTACTGCTAGCATCAATTAATCTTCAACTACACGAGTAAAAATAGTCATCTGCTACCAGCGGATAAAAGAAGAAAGACCGCCAGGGCAAACACTGGAAGGACAGATGACAGAGAAGAGCGAACGAGTGTGATCAATATAACGATGGATGGAATTAATTAATTCATTTCATGTTATCTACTCACCCCAATTCATTCGGATACATTTCGTAAATTTTTCAGAATCACATTATTTTCTATCTTGTGTCCCTAAAATATTTCGTCCATAGTATCCAAAAGTTTCTACATATTTTCTGGAAACACAAATAAAATAAAATATACGCAAATTTTAGAGACTTCAGTTTTTCTTCTTAGAATTTAATTCCTTTTCCAAACTTAACTCTTTCTCAGTTGAACTCTATAAACTTTATAATGGCTGGAGAACAAACTACAAACCAATCTCACTCGTTACCTCCTCATAAGTGGTTATGATGTGGTTGTTGGAGCCTGTTAGTTTTCAGACCTCATTTATCAGTCTGGACCTTATCTGTATTTGACGGTAGACAGCAATAACGTGTATATAGTCTCATTCCTTCTCCTTTCTGCCTTATTGGTCACATAATTTCTGTTACGTCGCAAGCTACTAGTGCGAGCATCCAGTATTTCTTACTTTAATTGCGGCGCCCCGTTCAAGAAGCCATTAAAGCGTCGAGAGATGGCGCTACTGGCACCGGCTTGGCGCCGCCGTCAAGTGACAACTTCGTAACAAGGATTTAGATTGGTTAAACTATGTCAATACTAAACTCCTACTACAATCCATCCGCCATTCCCCGGTGAAGTGTACTTAAAGTGATACAAAGCATTCCAATGCAAATCCTCCAATTCGAGTAACAACCTTGGCTGTAACAATACAGATGGTGTGCATTGAAGGATGAATGTGTAAATGAATGAATTGGTTAACTAACATATGGGTGAACTCCTGCCAGGATGAGTGGGTCAGAATGTAGAGAGGTAGCTTTTTCATCCCAAGTTAGCGGGTTTGAGCCCTGTTGCTACCGATGGAACTTGAATGTGCTCAAATAATTCATCCAATTGTCTGTAGCTTCACCGGAACGTAAAAGAGCTCCACTGGCCCAAATTGCGGCATATTAGAGTCTCCAAAGACCGTGATTATAGTTAGAAATTCGTAAATCAAATAGATTATTGTTATTGGTAGTAGTAGTATCAATATAGATCAATCAAAAGTGATCTATATTGTTTGGATGTGTTAAGGAAAAGGGTACTTATGAGTGGGCCACTGGATATGGACCTTAAGAAAAGGTTAGTTTAGTGCTTTGTGTGGAGCGTTGCTATTTATGGGCCTGAGACTTGGAATTTGAGAAGGGAGGAAGAAATGAGATTGAAATGTTTTGGAATGTGTGTATGGAGAAAATGGAGAAGATTAAGTGGCCAGACAAATTAAGGAATGAAGTATTATTGGAAAGAGTAGTTGAAGAAAGGACGACAATACTGGAAACCATTCAAAATACGAAGAAGACGAATTAGTTAGGTCGCTGTTTACGAAGGAAATATTTATTAACACAGGCATTGGAAGGACATATCTCCCCTTACCCGAATACCATTTAACTCCAAGCACATCCAGACGCTTCCTCTTTGTTGACTCAGCCAATTTTACTATCCTGATTCTGTAAGCCTCGTTATTATTCATAGCTCGGCTTCGAATTTCATTTCGTTCTTCAAGTTGTTTGCAAAGAGACCCTCGCCTCTCAAATGGGAGGAAGACCCCGTTAGTCCCATAGGTCCAAGGCTTGCTTAAAATGTTCGAAGGTCGGCAAATTATGTTATGCAGGATGCTACCCTACTTATACATAGCCCTAAATCTCTGTTCTAGCTGGTTAGGTACCACTGGTGGACTGTATAGTCCCAGCTTCCTGAGAACAAGGAGGGTCATAACTCGGTATATATGTCCGATAAACCCCTCTCCTATTCCATAGCAGCTGGTATCCCGACTCTCACCGACCCGGCCACACAGCCGTTCACGAACTAAGACGTGACTACAGTTACCCACACCTGCAATAATCATGAAACTCATCTTCATCGGCTGTCTCTTATCAGCAGGTTTTCGCATGCATTTTCTAAGCCAATCTGTTTCCTGGCATCTATTTAGTCTTCCAGTATCATCCATTAATTTTCACACTGCCCATCATCTGATAGCGCTTTCTTACTCTGAACCGTCGCCCTGCAACTTGTCCTGTTAGATAAAGTGGTTGAATTATTTTTATAGGGATACTGATATATCATAATCTGAAGATGTTACAGACGTGGAAATAGGTATTTGGAATCTCTTATCAAAATAAAGAAATATATTTTTTGTTTGTTTTCGACTTGAGAGAAGACTGTTTTTCACATGTACAGTTCTATGTCGCATGGACATCTTAGCCCCAAAAGGCAATATCACAAACGTGATTTACAAAGAGTTTCTGGGTAAATGAAACTCAATTTTTTCTGTGAGCGTTTATTCTTTAGGGATTTTCAGGTAATGCCTTAGTACAGTACCGAGAAACGATTACTTTAAACAAATCAAAAATCCACGCGAGCGAAGCCGCGAGTAACTGCCAACATACAACATGGTTTATGTTAAACATGTTAGTGAGCGAATGTCGTGGATGGATTTTGCAGTCTAAGGAATTTGGACGAAAATTGGCCTTGTTTGTTCACCGTGTGAGAGTGCAGATAAGGAGGAAGCTGATAAGTTTAATGAAGCACTGAGGATATGGTAGCGAGGATCAACGGGAAGAATACGATAGTGGTAATGGGCGATTTCGGTGTAAGAGTAGGAAATGAAACTGAAGGTTATGAAAAGGTAATGGGGAATATTGCTGAAGTTGCGCAAGGTAGTAGGAGTGGGTTTTTCGTACGTAATTTACATGGGGCATTTACTCACAGGTACTAAGTGGCAGAGTGGGATTCCTTTAGGTATCCAGTTTGGCTTCTGCCAACGATTTGGCCTTAATGGCAGATTGTGCTCAAATCCTGCATTCGAATATCTTGGAACTTGAAAATGGGCACAGCGTGTATGTATGTATGTTCAGTCCGTCTGCGATTCCGCTGGTGAGATCCTCAACAGCTCTGCCATCAGCTGTCATAGATGGCCTAGGCATCACTGAAGAGGCGTACTAGGTAAATGAGGAGTGAGGTAGTTTCCCGTTGCTTTCCTCACCGAGCCAGAGTTGCTATTACATATCAGTCTGCCAAGCCCACTGAAATGCATACACCAACTGACACTCTGAGCAACATTTTCACACCATTCATAGCAGGGACTGGCTGCATAAGGATTGGCGTTGCTAGCATCGCTCATACCTCAGTCACTTTCATATTGTCAAAGCCAAGGATAAGACAGAGCCAGATCTATGAAAGTAACAGCGTGTGCGATATGAAAATTGTCATTTCCAAGACTAAAGTGTTCTCAAATGGGATGAGGCCTAAGCGAGTTGGATGTCAGGTTGAGAATACAATATTGGAACAAGTAGATCGGTTCAGGAATTTACGATGATTATTCTCCCAGGATGGTGGTATATTAAGCGAGATTGGGTCAAAGTGTAGCAAAACTAATTCAGTGAGCTAGCGTTTGCCATCAAGAGTATTCTGTAAGTCATTTCCCGGATGAAACAATCTCTACGCTGGTCTGCTTTTGGACCGAGTTTTATGAGCAGGGGTGAAAGGTGAGTGAGGTCAGGATACCTTATTCCTAACTTAAAAGTAACAGACATTTTTGTAGCGAGAATGATTGCTCCTACAAACAGATGGGGAGAATGGCAGGAGGGTACTTGGAATAAATATACAGGATGAAGCGTAATTCGCGCACTCGGGCGTCGCAGCGCGACTCCTCACATGCCAGCAATAAAAAAATGTATCTTACAAAATTTCGTCTTGCGAGTATATCCGGTAGAAAACGGACGTTAAAGAGTAGCAATCTGGCAACACTGTAACCATATGTAGGGTAACTACCGCTGTCAGCACGTCCCCGTCGTGCTATACAGTTGGTGCAGTGGGTAGAGTTTTTGGTTGGCATGCAGGAGGTCGATGGTTCGATCCTGGGTTGAGGCGCATCTTTTATTTGCTAATTTCCATCTGACATTACCTACTGTGATACAGTAAGACACCGTTTCTTAGGTCACATGTATCCTACATTTACAACATCATAATAATAATAATAATAATAATCATCATCATCATCATCATCTGTTTACCCTCCAGGTTCGGTTTTTCCCTCGGACTGAGCGAGGGATCCCACCTCTACCGCCTCAAGGGCAGTGTCCTGGAGCTTCAGACTCTTGGTCGGGGGATACAACTGGGGAGTATGACCAGTACCTCGCCCAGGCGGTCTCACCTGCTATGCTGAACAGGGGCCTTGTGGAGGGATGGGAAGATTGGAAGGGATAGGCAAGGAAGAGGGAAGGAAGCGGCCGTGGCCTTAAGTTAGGTACCATCCCGGCATTCGCCTGGAGGAGAAGTGGGAAACCACAGAAAACCACTTCCAGGATGGCTGAGGTGGGAATCGAACCCACCTCTACTCAGTTGACCTCCCGAGGCTGAGTGGACCCCGTTCCAGCCCTCGTACCACTTTTCAAATTTCGTGGCAGAGCCGGGAATCGAACCCGGACCGCCGGGGGTGGCAGCTAACCACGCTAACCACTACACCACAGAGGCGGCAATAATAATAATAATAATAATAATAATAATAATAATAATAATAATAATGATAATAATAATAATAATGTCCACCTCTGTGGTGTAGTGGTTAGCGTGATTAGCTGCCACCCCCGGAGGTCCGGGTTCGATTCCCGGCTCTGCCACGAAATTTGAAAAGTGGTACGAGGGCTGGAACGGGGTCCACTCAGCCTCGGGAGGTCAACTGAGTAGAGGTGGGTTCGATTCCCACCTCAGCCATCCTGGATGTGGTTTTCCGTGGTTTCCCACTTCTCCTCCAGGCAAATGCCGGGATGGTACCTAACTTAAGGCCACGGCCGCTTCCTTCCCTCTTCCTTGTCTATCCCTTCCAATCTTCCCCATCCTCCGCCAGGCCCCTGTTCAGCATAGCAGGTGAGGCCGCCTGGGCGAGGTACTGGTCATTCTCCCCAGTTGTATCCCCCGACCAAGAGTCTGAAGCTCCAGGACACTGCCCTTGAGGCGGTAGAGGTGGGATCCCTCGCTGAGTCCGAGGGAAAAACCGAACCTGGAGGGTAAACAGATGATGATGATGATGATGATAATAATAATAATAATAATAATAATAATACATTGAGATACGTACTAAACAGCATGCGGTTACCAGACGCAACACGCAATGTTGAAAGGCAGAACTATTGGGGCCATGGTGATAACACATACAAATTGTAACCGAGTTTGGACATTATTCGCAGAGCACGTTGCTAGGCCTACTGGTAACGTAAGGCCTTAACGAAATGTAATGGACCTGAACGAGGCAAGAATAATAGTTGGTACTAATCTATGGGACCATTGGAGGAGGGTACAAAGAAAACAGGTTTCACATCTAGTAGATGAAGTGGTGCGAATAAATTCACGCCCACGACGTGGAAAGGGCGCCTTTCAAAGCTGACCAATGAAAACGATTGTTCGTCCATTTCTAGGATCGTAGTATGTAAGTGCAAATGGTTTCTAGAGGACCCGCTGCAATCGCTGTTGACGATTAAGATGCCAGATACCATACCACCTGGACTACATTTACGAAATAGAAAACATACGCCTCAACCCAGGATCGACCACTCGACCTCCTGCATGTTAACCCAAAACTCTATCCATAGCACCAACTGTACAATACAAGTTATTACTGCCGACAGAGGTAGTTACCCTACATGTGGTTACAGTGTTGCCAGATTGCTGATCTTCAACGTCGTTTTTCTGCCGGATATACTCGCAAGATGAAATTTTGTAAGAGACATTTTTTTATTGCTGGCATGTGAGGAGTCGCGCTGCGACGCCCGAGTGCGCGAATTACGCTTCACCCTGTATAAATGCTAAATTATGAATGTACTCAACTGATGAAGCTGTACGCATAAACTGGCTTCGGTCTTTGGTCATGGTGGGTAAGTATAGGTTACCTGGGAGAATAATGGAGCCTGCCCCGCGCTGTAGGGTTAGCGTTTCTGCCTCTCACCCGAGGGCCCCGAGTTCGATTCCCGGCCAGGTCAAGGATTTTTACCTGGCTCTGAGGGCTCGTTCGAGTCCCACTCAGCCTAATACGTGATTGCGATTGAGGTGCTATCTGACAGTGAGATGGAGGCTCCGGTCTAGAAAGCCAAGAATAACGGCCGAGAGTATTCATCGTGCAGACCACACGACACCTCATAATCTGTAGGCCTCCAGGCTGAACAGCAGTCGCTTGGTAGGCCATTGCTCTTCGGGGATGTTGCGCCACGTAGTTTGGTTTGGTGTAGTTTTATTATGAACTTAGTCGCGGAGGATAAAGTAATTACAGTGAGACCAAGATCACGATATTTAGAGTCAGTTTCTATTGATTTAATGATAAGAGGTATGGAGCTAAAGGAGGCTGCAAAACTTGTATCAAATAGAAGATTTGGAGGCTGGTAGTCAGTTCACTGAAGCTTTCAGACCTAACGCTGAAAGACATAACAGTTTCTAATACATACGTATGTTATTATAGTTATGCCGGCCTATATGAAATGCGTATTGAGAAAATTAAGCAATTTGGACCTGTTGGTAAACAATAGTTACTGGAACTGTAAAATAACTGTATAAACACCTGCTAGTTACCACGTATATGGAGGAATGCCAGGATAGTCTCAATTCTCAAACCAGAGAAAGACCCAAACGTTCCAAAATTTAGAGATTTATCTCACTTTTGTGTCATCTGTACAAAATACTAGAACGGATGTTCCTTGAGACTTACAGTGATCATTGAACCACTTCTACTCCCAGAGCAAACATGATTCCGAAAAGGGAAAAGTTGTACTTCACAGGTCTTCCATCGCACTCAGTATTTCAAAGATGGATACGAAAATCATTGAACACTGGGGTTGGTAGATCAAGTATCGATGTGGTAAAGTGGGGCTTTCCAGGCACATCCAGGCTATGTGAATGCAGTGAAGACCGAACCGCAGCCCATTTCCTTTAAGGTGCACAATGGAGGATTTGATGGCTGAGACACCTAATGCCCGTGATTTGCAAAATTCTGGGCAGACACTTTTAGTTATGTATGTCATTAAGTACCATTATGTTGTGTAAAATGTATGCTTGTGATAGGAATAAATAAACAAATAATTATTATCATTGTTTCATCCAGATATGGACAGCGTTATTGCAATAATCACTTCAGTTCTCTGGCTTTAACATGGGAGGGGTGACCAGTATTAAGGAAAATAATAAGAGAAAGAGCATTGTCAGAGAAGCGGTATTGCTTCCTCAGCGACGACATACAGTACTATTTCTAAAACCACCCGTTTTGTACAGATTACTCTGTATCATGATGGAAGAAGATGTTGCCACAGGGATATCTCCGAATTATAAAGTAATTGTGAATAATAATACTAATTTTAGCAACAATTCACCAGCTTCGTGACTAAGGTCGACTAAGAGAAAACATGGAAATATGCCGTCTGTCCCCGTAGTTCCTTTCTCCATTCTAATCCAACTTGCCAGGGCGGGATTCAAAGTGGAGTAGTCAAGTACTGTACCGATCGAGTGCAATTATGAACTAATATTTTCATGGACTTTGTTTCGGGATACTGAGAAAATTCTCTATCACAATCAACAGCGTGTCTTGACAATTAACGTTCATTCTTTAATATTCTGACGTTCTAATATTAGAACTCTTAAACGTGGGCCTTGCATTGAATGTATCGAATATAGAAGCAATTACACGTGTAATCTGTTCTTAGGTTGTCCAAGAATATAACTTCAAACGTGTTATCTTGTAAATATAGGTGATCGTTTAATGGTTAGAATTCGATTATCTATAGAAAGCCTATCCAATCAGCGGCCCTCTATCGGTATTGACAACACGTTGAGTTAAAAAATGCTGAGTTTGTTGAATCAATTCTTCGAAACTGCTAAGTAAGCCTCAGAAGTGTAAAAGTATATTCGTCGTTCTGCAAGGAAAGTAAACTAGGATGGAAGAGATGGAAACATTTTATGATATCAGCTCCATACCTGAAATGAAGTGTATAAAATACGATATAATAATGTGTCCGGTATTAAATGATCTTACATGTATGATAGAAATTACTCATTCTGTTCTTTAACCCAATGATCAGCGTAGCGGTCTTCAGTTTGTAGTGTCCTGGGTTTGATTCCTAGCCGAATCGGGGACATTTACTGCTCTTAGTTAATTCCTCCACCTTGAGGGTCGAGTGTTTGCGTTTTCCCCCTTTCTTCCATTTTCATACACACACAACACATTGCACAATGAACTACATTAAGAGCATGGAATGGAGGTTAGTCTACATTTCTTCAGAAATGTGATCAAATATGCTGGTCTCGTGTCGAAAAATATGTCAGTGTGTCAAGGAACTTGTGTGGGCCGAAATTACAGCACCTCCGCATCCTCGAAAATCTTGAAAGTAGTTAGTGGCAAGCAAAATCAATTACTGTATCATGTTATTCCTTTTTTAAAACACGATGTATCTGGTTTACATGTCCACTGTAGAGTTCGGGGAGTTTATGGACTCTTCCAGGTTACGTATTCAAACCAGCGTCACATAAAGTGGTAGTGGTCAGATAGTGCCTCAAAACTTGTCGACATTACCAGTAGAAATTCTGCCTTGTATATGGGGAGATTGATATATAATTTTTACATCATGTTTGACAATTATTGACGGCCCGTGTGCGGTAATCAATAATTGAAACATTACAGAAAATAATTCCAATACTATTTATAGGTCTTGGAAGAAGCAATTTAGCCTGGTCATGACCACTAGTGACGTCACCGAGCTAGAGACACACACCCGCTCGCCAAAAGTAGCCTGTCAGGAACGAGCCAGGCGCGAAAGGCCAGCCCCTTCTGTTAATAATCCATTAACTCACTGAGGCCTTCCGACGATGGAAGAAAGAACTAGAAGATGAACTCCGAGCATCCGGAATCTAGAGGACTCTGGAGACTTTTCTTTCGCGAAGTGTTTGGAGGGGTCCGCCTCCCTATATAAGGCAGGGCGGACGAAATTCCGGGGTACAATTTGAGTTGAGGAGTGCTGTTAGTGCTATGTGCGTGTAGTGAAGGCAAGAGTTGTTCAGTTGGATTTGAGGAGTCGTCTATGTGAGTCAGTCACTGTACATTGCGTTGAGTGTCCTGTGCATGTAACTGAGGCTATCGTTATGGTCCATTTGTCATCGAGGGATTGAGTCTCTTCGGTCCAGCTGCTGTGAGTGAATGTGTCTCTAGCGCAACGTGAAAGAGGCTGGCATATGACAGCGAACGAAGTCTGCTGTGAGTGCACGGACAGTTTGCGAAGTACAGAATTGTGAGATTGTATTTAACACGAGCTGTGAACTAAATGAATTTGATAGTATACAGCGAGAATAACTGTGGAACTGACTATAAAAGTGACGGTAATGGAACACTCTGTTATGTGATTGTTCTCATTTGTAGGCAATAGAGTGAACAACCAGTGTGACTGAGTGATTGTGAACTGGTGTAATTGTGTGTGCCGTGTTGTGTAATTTGTGATCTTGGTGTGTCTGTGTAGTGTGCAAGCAGTAAGTAGTTAATTTAGAAACCTTAATCTTAGAATTTTAAATGTTACCAATTGTGT
Source organism: Anabrus simplex (assembly GCF_040414725.1). Lineage (NCBI taxonomy): Eukaryota > Metazoa > Arthropoda > Insecta > Orthoptera > Tettigoniidae > Anabrus > Anabrus simplex. The sequence goes on from NC_090271.1 coordinate 318,142,942, forward strand.
GTTTATATTACCACCCACACAACGTTACAATGGCAACGCCATTATCAAAGATTTTGCAAATTTTCTGTTAGCTGATTATTTTCGACGGCCCCCTATCTATGCACTAGGGGTGATAGGAAATCCCCGAACTCTCTCGCTCGTCCCGTTAAAAGGAAAAGCTTCAATTACTTGGCGAGACGAATTCATTAACTCGACAGAAGTACTATATTAATAGTATTATTATTATTATTATTATTATTATTATTATTATTATTATTATTATTATTATTATTATTATTATTATTATTATTCCATTCAGGAGACTGTGAGTTCAAGCCTGACCGTCGACAGCCCATATGATTGTTTTCAGTGGGCTCTTACTTTTTGCACTAATCTCACTTCGGGGATGTACCTTAGTTGTCTCTTAAATGCTCAGTATTGCATATATATATATATCTGAAGGAAAATGTACTTGTTTCTTATATCTTCTTGAAGATTTTACTAATGTATCTCCACGTTGCAGACGAACTTGCTGGGGGTCACTAGTGTGTTAGGAATTGAATCTTTTATTTCCCTGCGAATCAGGTGGAGTGATGTATAAACTGTTAACAGTTAATAATACCACGGTCGATTCTTATCTTTACTTTGCCTCTCCCATCGTCGCCATAACGCCGGTCTGAGTCAGTGTGTCGCAAAACTACAGTGAAAAATACATCGGTAAGAACTGCGAAGCGTCGGACCTCCCACTCCATTTTAAACATAACATTTTTAGTGAAATTCTTACTTTAAATCACCGAAATTTGTTTGTAACCGTTTGTTGATTATAAATTGCAAGGAATGTAATACAAGCACAAAACTGAGCTTTCTTCCTTTGTTGTGTGCCCACATTCTGTTAAACGTAAGTTTAAGCGGTTTTCATTTGTGTTTTTGCATTTCTGTAAAAAAAATGAAAGGCACGGATCTGTTTTGGACCACGATTTGGCCTTAATCTCTGCCGCATTTGAACTCCATTATTCATTCAAAGGGAGGAACTCAATGCTATTACGCGAGCACTTCACGGCAATTAGCAAGCAAGAACAAGAGGCACTGAAGACAATCTCCAGATTCTATCACTATCACCAAGTGGGCACTCTAGTAACACTATTAATCACTACTGAGGGTGCTGTGACTAAATACGAAATATTAAGTAAGAACAGGAAAAATGAGCTTTGACGATGATTATTATGAAGATAATATTTTAAACTGTAAAAAAACTGTTACTAATACTATGCTTATTCTATAAATTACTTTTTCAATTAAGTCCATCAGAATTCACGTCAATGAGTTTGAGGTCATTTTCCCTCCCCTAGGGCAGTTCTTATCCTCGACAGGCATTCCATTAGCGCGCAACGAGCCTCACGGCGTTCGGCCACCTTAAATTTGAGATGAACCCGATAAGTCTTTAGGGGATTTGAAATTCTGGTAAGTCCCTCTATTCTTTGGAATGCATTTTCTTGAATTCATTTATGGTTAAAATATGGTGACAATTTGTGAACTTCTTCGCACGATACTTATTTTCGATATTCACTCTTCACATAATAGAATAGTCCCGTCCCCTAGTTTCAGATTACCAGAAACTCGAGAGAGGGTAAACATTCATTCTTCTTGGTTTGAATGGGCCTACTTTGGACCAAGCTTGTTCAACTGTAGGGCTATGATCTTTGCCCAGTATTCTCGCCTGTGTAACTCCTTTTCTTCATCTGTCCAGGGGTTACGTTTCTTTTGGGGTATTTCCTGAAATCCACGGACTTCAATATCCTTCTCAGTTTCTGTCAGACAATTGGGACGATTTTTCCAGCTCTGCTAGAAGATGGGCATGCGATTGGTTAATCCTTCGGCAGGTAGTCTTACTATGTGGACATGGGAAGCTACTCTCCTTCTCCTACCACAATCAGAGAGACTCTCTATATGTTTGTGGGGCTAGGAATTGTGCCTTCTGCGGAATTCTTCATCTTCCTTTAGCGGACCTAAGTTCTTCCTGGGAATTCTCCTCTCTCTGACTTCCAGTTTCTCCAACAGACCTCTTCGGTACGATGAAAGACACTCCATGGCATACAGAGATTCTGGTCGTAATGATTCATTGTATCCAGATAGTTTTTTTGATACAGGCATGATTTTATTTATTAGAAATAGTTCGTCTACTACTACATTAATAATAATAAGCATATAGGTTCAATCCCTCAGTTGTAGTTTGTTATGTGAGTTAGTCTAGGACAGGGAAAGCGAACACGACTTCAGTTGCACGTCAGGCAACGTAATAACATATTTTAGTGTTTTAATGTGTAATGGAATAAATAGGTCGGAAATCTAGAAACACAGGATACATTAATGTTAAGCTTTAATAAGGAAATGTATCAATTAATTCTATGGCCATGTTTTTACAAATTTTATTACGTTAAGCAAAAATATACCTTATTCTTAAATTTCACAGATTCTTACAGATGTAATTTTCAGTGTTGTTTACAAAATAAAATCATGAAAAATTCAGTCGAATGGATTTATGTGTAATTCAATCTAATTCCTCAATGATATCAGATGTTGCGTTTTAAAGGATGGCACACTAGACAATAAAATGTAATAAAAAAGACTTTAATTAACAAGCTATTCGGTGAAGTTTGGCCAACCCTTGTTTAGGATACCTTGTACTTTACCCCTCATAAGGTGAATTAGTGATTTGTTTATTTCTTTTTATTCTCTTTTGCCACATCTCTTTTTTTTTACTATACCAACACATTTTGTTGCTCTACCAGATGCGACCCATTCTTTGTTTAATAATTGTACAGAACCTCTTCCCCTTTTCAATTTTTGCCTTGCTATTACTACTCCGGTATTGGTAGTGAGTGAATCTTTTTCCCTACATGCTCTAAACAGATACGCCTTTTCAATTAATTATACACATAACAAACAACAGATCTATTTATTTTTCTCTCCTAGACCCTTGTTCTTATAGATATCCATTAGCCGTCACACCATACCCCTTACGTTGATATTCCCAGTCTTTCTTGCTTTATAGTCAACTTTCTGCTAATTTCACATAATTCTCATAATGTCCTTTTGGTCCTATATTCTCACAATTCTCTGATTCTCAATATCTTTCACTTTACATTCCTACTCAATTTATTTTCTTCCTTTTGAATTCCTTTATCCCAGTAATCCCAATTACTATTATATCAAGCACCTTATTTACCGCCGAAAACTCATAGTGTAGAGACTTCACCTGATATTGGTGTGCTGAATTTAATATTATCCTCCCGTTTTACCTCTTTAATCTTAACCAACATTGTGTGACCTCTTTAGCTATATTTGCTTGTATACATACTGTACATCATCACACGGAATTCTAAATCCGCAATTAGCTGTACGTTCCTGTAACGCCATTATTATGTTTCAGAATGTATTATCTTTTACCTTTAATTTCTTCTATCGCCCATATTTATGCTCCGTACAACGTTCGGCATGTTACGACATCCCTGTATATACACTGATACGAATAATACAACACTACATGTGGCGTGCTACAACGCCAGAGCCTAGACTTACAGAAATTGATAGCCATACGGCATGGTGATTTTATTACCTCAGTATGGCCACGCTATTGCATCATCAGTCGACGCGATACCTAGATTAAATTCTTGTTGCTAGGTACAATGTGCTTTCCTCTTTGTAATGAGATACTGAACACTGTCGTACCAAAAGTTGTCTAGATATTATTTCGATTGTAAAACGTTCATGTTTTCTGTAACAGTACGCATATACATACACCACTGTGCCCATTTCAATCACAACAGTCTTGTGGCGGGCTGTCTGCCTGCAGCAGTGCGTTAAGCGAGGAGGTGCTTTGTGTGTATTGGGACACCATTTCTGTGCGTGTGTGTATGTCAAAGACGTTCTCTACGTATTTTTCCCTGGAAAATATTTAAATCCCTTTAATTAATCCTAGACTGCTCACCTCACTTTGGAGCTCATTACTGCTCACCTCGAGTGCCGGATCAGTGCCACGGATTCTTCTTGGTATTCAACCTCCCTCCTTCCCAACTTTGTTTCAGTAATTCTGTTATATTTTTTGATACTCTTAAATCTCAGTGTCTGATATAATCTGTACGTAGAGACAGAATATTTCAGCACTAATAGACCAGAATGCATACTTATTTTAACGAGTAGCGAATTTTATTCAGCACGCACAGTGGTTCTGCAATGCGATTTGCATAAATATTAGGGATACAGGACTATTGGAACCCCTATAATTTATGCAACTCCCCATTACAAAATTGTAGAGCGAGAAAGACGCAATTGCTAGTCCCCGAATTAATTATCATTAGTGCTTTAATTTTTTTGCAAGATGCTTGACGCCGCACCGACACAGATAGGTTTTATGGCGACGATTGGATTGGAAGGGGCTAGAAATGGGAAGGAAGCGGCCGTGGCCTTAATTAGGGTACAGCCCCAGCATTTGCCTGATATGAAAATGGGAAACCACGAAAAACCATCTTCAGGGCTGCCGACAGTGGGGTTCGAACCCACTATCTCCCGAATAATGGATACTGGCCGCACTTAAGCGACTGCAGCTATCGAGCTCGGTTTTAGTGCTTTTAAATTCGGGGCTCTAGTGATAAGGTTGGCCAGGAGAAGGGTTATGAATCTTCAGTTTTATAGGCAGTTCGCGCAGTGTAATTCTCATATGAACAACTCCTCAGGAAAAGGAAATATTATCGTTTCATTTAGTTGTGAGCATCCTTAAGAGTGTAGCCTGCAAGTGAATTAAATAAAAATATAGTACTGGAAAATCCAAGAGAAAATGTCTGTATTTATTTTGCTTCGATTTCTGTTACAGGAAGTTCCAAATTTATGTTATGAATAGGGGAAATAAAGCATTAACAGCATTATGGGGCTTATAAAATCAATTGTAACCATTTTCCCTTTAACTACTGGTCTAGAGTCAACAATATATTCATAGCCATTTACTGAAGCATTCTCTTCACATGCAGTATCGGAAGCGAGCTCAACATGATCTTCGTCCAGTTGAAATTCTGTCACTATCATAGATGCATACATCACTATAGACCGACCGTTATGCCTTTTAGCGTTCAGTATAAAGGCTTCTGTGAATTTACTGAATCTCGCCACTGTCCTGTTTGCAACTAGTGCTTGGGCCTCAATTAGTTCTAAATCTCTTATCTTTAAATCGTTATAAACTGAGTCTAACCATCGTCGTCTTGGTCTCTACTTCCCTTACCCTCCATAACAGAATCCATTATTCTCCTACATTATCCTGCTCAATTCGCCTTATATGACCCCATCACCTTAGCCGGTATATGCGTGCAGCTTCATCCATCGAGCTCATTCCTAACTTAACCTTTATCTCCTCATTCCGAGTACCCTCCTGTCATTGTTCACCAGGACTGCAACCCTCGGAAGCATGGAGGATTGAAATCTCGACATCCATCATGGCAACTAGGAAAAAGACAGGTTGAGTCACAGTACAACATGAATAATGCTTGGAGGGAAGAGTGGGCTGCTTCAAACTCTGACCAGCTAGGGCTGATATCTGACCCTTGTAGGAAACTTGCTGGGTTCAACTTGCCAAGGAGAATCTGGGCTTCGTTGAACAGAGTGCGGACCGGTCTTGGAAGATGCAAATTCTGGCTCCACAAGTGGGGAAATATTTCCAGCCCTCATTGCGACCGCGGTGACGTGCCTCAGACAGTCCACCATGTTGTGATGATGTGCCCACTTCGGAGCAACCAGGGAGGATACCACGAACTTCATGCAGCAAGTGAAGAGGCGGTGAATTTGCTAAATTCTCTGGGCATTAAATTTTAAATTATATTGCCAATCACTGATCATTTGTCCGATTATTGTTCTATCTACTTCAAGTGTATATAGTTTTAAGTGTATATATATATAATCTCTCTGTACCCTCTATACGCCATACGAAATAAATAAATTGTTCTCACCTGTTTGTACCACAAATCATTCTCGCTATCATAGTCATGTTTTTCACACACAGTTCTTAGAATATTACTAAAGAAATCACTAAACCACTCATCCAACGAAGAGATGGAGAGATGGCCATGTTCTGAAGTATCTGCACAAACTTACCACACGTTAATGCACACCAGGGTGCAGTGCGACACCAACGGCCTCACACAGTGGTTCCCCCCCCCGCTTACAGACGTATGCACTGTTCAGTCATTTTTGAGAGACTAGCAGGGCGGACAAGGTACGTATGCGAGTGTATTTCCCATTATAATACGAAACCAAATGGAGGCGTCTGATGTGTCAGCCATGCTGAATGGCTCAGACGGTTGAGGCGCTGGCCCTCTAACCCAACTGATCCAGGCTCAGTCCGGTGGTATTTGAAGGTGCTCAAATACATCAGCCTCGTGTCGGTAATTTTACTGGCACATACAGAACTCCTGCGGAATTATGATTATGATTATTATTAGCTGATGATAACACGCTCAGCTGGTGTTATGTATATCCGTGGTTTTCTCTATATAATACAGAAGACGTACATTAAAGGACTAAGCTTTCCCTGTTTCTTCTTTCATTTTTTATTTTTACTTGGTACAAAAATAACTTACATCCGAAGTCATTTCATAAATATACATTCTAATATACGATATTTGATGTCTTGTTGTCTGGCGCATGAAAAATAGATTTTCTGCTTGTCCAACATTGAGAAACCAACGTAGAGAGTACCATGTATGAAACAGGAATCCTTCAAATTAACTCCTCAGTAGTGGAAGGTTTGACCCTGAGCCTTGTTGATGGTCATACTATAAGGTAATCTCACTGGAAATTGTAATCGTTTGATACAAACTAACAAATCGTTTGAGATCAATAACATTCTTGGTATTCGTTTTCTTTTGCGGTTAGGATTACTGTCTTAATTATATTGTTAAGGAGCTGTTTCAGTAATTATCTGCCTTATAATAATAAATTACAGAAAATACTAACAGCTCAACTACTCAAGCAGCAAACTGTTATTGTTCTGAGATCACCATACTCCTGCCGGATGAATCAAAGATGGTATATAAAGCTAAGTAAGACACATCACAGCCTTCTAGAGTACATTCTCACTCCGATTCTTCCAGTAAGTTCTCACACATTTTAATACATTAACTGACGAAGTCAGCCACTTTCAATTCCCAAATTTCCCATACAAAAACAGCTGCATACAAGCAACCACTATAGTGTACTAGGGAAGAACCGGCTACTATCACACGCAATCTCCTCTGGTCTACGGTGGGTAGTTGTGGCTGCAAGATGAGATATGCGGACACACACACACACACGTCAATTTGTATACATAATCGGGCAAATTTAACACCCACATCTCCCACACCACCACAGTTATCGACATGCAACCACTATAGAGCACGATCGGAGACTCACGGCTATTTGTATACATATCGTTGGCCAATTTCGACTCCCATATCTAACACATCGCCATAGGTACATACAAACAATTACTATAGTCCACGACGGGAGACTCGAGGCTTCTACCACACATAAACACCAGTGGTCTGCGGTGGGTATTTCTGGCAGCAAAGTGAAATATAGGAACACACAACCGCCAATTGTATATGTAGTTGGCCACTTTCAACCCCCATATCTACCACAACACCACCACTACATACATGCAACCGGTATAGTGCATGACGGGGACTAGAGGTTACTACCACACACAAATACCAGTGGTCTGCAGTGGGTATTTCTGGATTCAAGGCGAAATATACGACCACACAACCGCCTATTTTTGTTTGTAGTTGGCCACTTTCGACTCCCATATCTACCACACCACCAGAGGTACATACAGTACACACCATTACCATAGTGCACGATGAGAGACTCGGTGATACTACCACACACAAACATGTGTGGCCTGCGATGGATAGTTCTGCCTGGAAGGTGAAATATACGAACACGCACGTCTATTTTTTGACGTAGTTGGTTACATTCAACCTCCAAATCTACCACACCACCACAGCTGTGGGCACGCAATCAGCAGTTGTCTGAGATGGTAGTTTTGGCTGCAAGGTGAAATGTACGGATACACACGTCCATTTATGTATACAGATTATTATTATTATTATTATTATTATTATTATTATTATTATTATTATTATTATTATTATTATTATTATTATTATTATTATTATTATTATTATTATTATTATTATTATTATTATGAAGTGTTATATAACCCTCAGTGAGAATGTCGCGTTTAAAGTAAAATGACGCTGACATTATCCACTAATACACGACACTCCTGCTGATACACAGAGAGTAGATCGATCAAATCCCTACTGAGAGTCTCGTTCTTGAGAGAGCAAGTATACAATAGACTGCAGAAGTGCTTCCACACCATGCAGAGGTTTCTTCTTCTTGTCTCTTCTGAAGAACCTTCCTTCAAATACGATACTTAACAAAATCCTTAAGAAGGATTGCTTATTACTATCAGGACAAAATGTCAATATGAATGATAAGTGATAGATGAAAGAGTTTTAAGCCCGAATACAATGTATGGTCAAAGTAGTGCAAATATTTTTCCAGATTCTACTTTCTGTACTACAATTGTGTACGAAGATTTATACAACCAGTAGGGTAAGACTTAAAGTTTATAATTCTTAAAGATATTAATACTCAACTGTAGTAGGATTTACAATATCTTGAGAAATCATAACAACGATTGTAATCTAATCAACAACAGAGAAAATACTGCAACAATCATGTGGCGAAGGGGAACGTAATCATCAATATGAAATAGATGAAATCATTGAAATTAATGCTGTACTTAAGAATACAAAAACCTCCCCTTTCCCTTAAATTACGTTCGACTTTCACCCATCATATACTCGCATTTCCAGCTTGAACCCCTCTTAAATAATACATTACATGGCTTCAATGTTCTATGTGTATTAACAGGGATAATACTGTTCATATTTTAATGTAATTAAAGCACTGTGGTTTATTGTATGATAATGTTCACTGATTTCGCCTAGAGAATGGTTTGTGGAATCTTTTTTTGTTGTTTTTTCTTTGTTGCAACATTACTGAATTTCTCGTCTCCCTCCCTTGTATTTCCTATCACTGCACACAGCACAGTTCTTAGTGTTTTTCCTTCTCATTTGTATACATGTAATGAGTTGTCCGATGTTGGTGAGATGTTGTTCATTAGCAAAAGTTAACGGTCCTCTTGATTCTTACATGTGCAACCAGCTGATTCCGCAGAGTGACTCTATAGATATTATAGCTTACTAAAACCCTTAAAAAAATGTGAAGAAATTTCATCCTCATTCGAATTATAGTGATCCTAGAAGCGCGCAGTTACATCATCATTTTCGCCGTTGCTGTAAACTTTGTGTTTATGTCGCTTTCACATATTATGTTACCTTTACTCCATCAAATATAAAGATTTGTTAAGATGTTCCTCCATGTGATACTGCTGCTTACTCTTCTGATGAGGATTTCAGACAGGTACGATCTCTCCTTGTTTTGTGTTCTGTTTCTTCACATGTTGTTTTACGTCGCACCGACACAAGGAAATCGTATGGCGACAATGGGATAGGAAATGGCTAATAGTGGGAAGGAAGCGGCCGTAGCCTTAATTAAAGTACAGATCCAGCTTTTGCCTGTGTGAAAATAGGAAACCATGGAGAACCATTTTCGGGGATGCCGACAGCGGGGTTCCGACCCACTATCTCCTGAATGCAAGGTCACAGATGCGACCCTGACCGCATGGCCAGCACACTCGGGTTAAACGATCGCTTTTCAGTGTGAGAGGAAAGGGCAGAAGAAGAACTGGGACTGATGATGAGGGAGTTGATATATTTCAGCATGGTACAGTGTTGCCAACCCGGTGGATTGACAACTAAATGTAGTCATTTTTACTTTCCGCCTGTTGATATATTTTAACTCACATTGTGCAGCAAGAAGTCTAATATTTTTCATGTTTATTGTAGTGGATATTTTAGTGGTTTTCCACCTGAAGTTTTAGGCAATCTATAAACATGTAGTATTCTTTGTGTTGATAATCGCGACGCCATCAAAACGCGAGCCAGGGCGACCTGAACTGTAGGCAGAGCCTGGATGCAGGGAATTCCCATAAAATGAAGAGAGCAAGGAAAGCTTCATGGCATCTTTCTTCTTTCACGGTGAAGTTTCAAATTCACTTATGATGGTTGTAGAGCCATTGACTTCCCGTTTTTGAATCATGTAACTTTGACAGGAGTGTGAAGGTGAATATATAAGTTCAATAAACGTGTCTCAAGCTATGGATACCCTCTAATTTCTGATGTAAAGGGGTGAAATACTGCGATGCAAGTAACATAAATCAATTTAAGGAGCTGGCAACAATTGCACTGCTGCGTCTAGGAGTTTCCAAGGTCAAAAGCGTAATTGGAGATTAGTTTTAAATTAAGTCAAGAATAGAATGAGACCCGAAATGTTAAATTTTCTTTTTCCTATTCGCGCAGGTCTGAGAAGAAACAAATAATGTGGCCTCATGAGCTACCAAATGAAGTCTTTGAAATGTCAGGGACTGTGAAAATATAGCAGACCTCCTCCTCCTCTGTGCCTTCTATCGAACTGTTAGCAACAGACATCAACGTTCTTTGTCATCTCAGATAAGTCCACCTAGAAATATATTTCGAATACTTTAACATTTCAAATAAAAGAATATATACTTAATTTTCCTTCGAATGTAGTATCTTCGTAACTCAACAAATCTAAAGGAGAGGCAGTTTTGGAGGGAGCCTAGTGGTTTCTGGTGATTTTTCAGCAGCCGCTAGTGAGTAATCTTTTCCACTCTTGGTAACACTGATGGTAGTGTATGAAGATTTTGATATTCTCTTAGTCCTTTTCTGTTTTCATATTTCTTCTTGTGTCTTCTTTCTGTTGTTCCCTCTTCACGCAGTCCCCTCTTACTACGTTTATCCCGTCAAGTGTTATTGTCCATTTTCCTATACCGAGCTCGATAGCTGCAGTCGCTTTAGTGCGGTCAGTATCCAGTAATCGGGAGATCGTGGGTTCGAGTCCCACTGTCGGCAGTCCTGAAGATGGTTTTCCATGGTTTCCCATTTTCACACCAGGCAAATGCTGGGGCTGTACCTTAATTAAGGCCACGGCCGCTTCCTTCCAATTCCTAGGCCTTTCCTATCCCATCGTCGCCATAAGACATATCTGTGTCGGTGCGACGTAAAGCAAATAAAAATAAACCATTTTCCTATCGCTGTATATATGGCTTCATTGGTTAATACCGTACACTTCCTTACCATCTACGGTTCACAACATACCCATGAGCTGCATACATCGCTTGCACCCGATTGTTAATATTGTATTATCCTGACATTCATTCACGAGAGCCTGTCAAAACAGGGTCAATAAGTTTCAATTGCCATTCCCATGGTAATTCTTCCCGCCAAGTGCCGTGTGATCCGCGGTTACACCACTGCATTCCGAATCATGCGGTGAGTTGCAATTAGCTGGCCAGTGTGGGCGGAATTTGCGGTGTTGTGTGACATTTTCGGACATTCATCGGTTGCGTATTTCTCGTCTAGTTAACCCTGCACTGTCGCATTTGATGAACGGACGAATAATTCAAGTTCATAAGAGAAATGTACTTTCGGAAGATGTATTAAACGTAAAACTGAAAGAATAAATAGTATATAAACCTACCCTTTCAGAAAGTAAACAACTCCACGGTTTTATAGCTAATATTTTATTAATAAATTTATCTTCTCTCTTTATGTAATATATTATATTACGGAGAATTTCCCCAAATGTCGCTTAGTGGTAGAGACCTAAACGAACGACACAGGATATACTAGAATACACCGATCCTCAAATTGGTTTATTGTACTTCCTTACGTTGGGGACCACACCTCCATATTCGCTAAGTGACCATTTCTATTAATGTACTATCTGCAATAACCTATGTATGGTTCAGTCATTCATTTGTGTTTGTGACACTGATAAGACGTCGAGTGACATACGTCGGCAAAGAAGGTGAATATTCATTTCTTATACGGCAGAGCCCAGTTACTACGGGACGTAGTTTTCACTCGGGGAATGTCTCAACTGTCGTACGTTCAGTTTCCTAGATCCACAACTTCGAGTAACAGCTGAATTTCAGGTAAGAATTTCCAATAAATTATAGCAGTAGTACTCAGCTTTGTTATGTGTTCAGCCCGAAGGCTGGGTTGACCCTATACAGCTCTGCAAACATCTGTTATAGTTAGCCTAGGTGTCACTGAAGAGGTATACAAGGGAAATAAGGAGTGGGGTAGATTTACGTTGCTTTCCTCATGGAGCCAGAAGTTGTTCTTATATATCTGTCTGCCAAGCCCACTGAATGCATGCACGAACCGACCCTATGAAGTATATTTTCACACCATTCATAACAACGAGTGGCTGCATGAGGTAATAATAATCGTATTGTTTATACGTCCCACTAACTACCTTTATGACGATTTTAAGACACGCTGAGATGCCGGAATTTTGTCCCGCAGGAGTTCTTTTACGTTCCAGTAAGTCTACGGACAGGAGGCTGACGTACTTGAACCCCTTCTAATACCACCGGACCGAGCCAGAATCGAACCTGCCAACTTGGGGTCAGAAGGGCAGCATTTTAACCGTCTAAGGCACTCAGCCGGTGGCTCCATAAGGAATGGCATCACTAGCATCGCTGTTACCTCAGTCACTTTCATATTGTCAAAGCCAAGGATGAGACTGAGACAGGTCAATGAACGTAGCCCATTTGTTCTTGCCTATTACAGAAGACATAATGCACTGTAAATATTTCGCCAGCAAAAGCATCAATAATATTATCACGTATAAAGTTACTTTAATATGCATCCCTCTGAGCGAATACTGTTATTTTGAGTGCCAAATGCTCGCTCTATTTCACAAGGCAATGCATATCACAGACAACGCACCCAGAATGCAAGTAATCTTCACTTTGTGGAGACTGGGCTAGATATGTTTGAGAAAAATCTTTCAACTGATACATGAGCCGTTGCCAGAGAACAGGGTGCTTCGAGCAATTCTATTGTTTGGAAGTTATCTGTGAAAATCAATGTCATCCACTCCTCAAGCAGCGGTTAAATGCCATAGGGTCAGATGACTATCCGACAAGTGTACCCGTTCTTCGGTAGTTTTAGAGCGTACATTAGGCGTACATTTTTACATCATTTATTTTTATTTACTTTTTTAGATTATTTTAGATTTCTGTAACTTCGCCAAGCCTGAAGTTCAAGGTTCACTCAATACAATTTTCTTTAGCGGATGAACCACTGACAATGACGAATAAATTCAAGTACCTGGGGTCAGTTATTACCACTGACACGACGATCGATGATGACGCGAAGCTTCGCATAAACGTTGGATGAATCGAACGGCGTTTGCTGACAGGCATCTTATGTAACAGGCAGATGCCTATAAAGCTCAAAAGCAAGATATTCAAGATTGTTGTTAGACCTGCCCCCACTTACGGCTCCGAGTGTTGGACATGGCAAAAGAAACATGATCAGCAAACGCATGTAACGGACATGCAGATGTTGCGATGGTCAGCAGGTGTCACCCTCTGGGACCGAGTGCGCAATGAGCCTATACAATGATCATTTAATACGGCCCCTAACAGTGAGAAATTGGAGGAGCCGCAGCTGCGCTGGTACGAACACGTAAAACGTCGAGATGAAGAGAGCTCTTGCAATCGAGGAAGCAAGGAGTGCAACGTCATGGCGTACAGCCGAAAAAGACTTCAATAGAAACGGCGTTCCAATAGCGGAGACATCCATCCACAGGGATTGCTCTCTAAGGATCAGAAGAGCTGACCCTGAGTGATACTTGGGAGTGTCCATTATTTGCGCACATACGGCCAGGTAATAATAAGAAGAAGGAATTTAGATTTATTGCCACATTAATGAGCTACGTTGAGGTAAATTTTTGGCACATTGGCGACTCCGAAATCCATGAAAGTAGTTAGTGGAATGTAAAAACAATGCCACTATTATTACTGGAAATGATCCAAAGGAAAGCTGCAAAATTTGTTCTGGGTGATTTCCGACAAAAGATTTGTGTTCCAAATCTCTGCAAATTGTTGACTGGGAATATTTGGGAGTAAAGTGACAAGCTTCTCGACTAAGCAGTATGTTCCGAGCTGTCATTGGGCAGAAGGCATGCAATGAAACTATGTTTCTGTATAACATACATAAATCACAAATCTTTATTACATACTGTCAAACCTTTCAGCGTTAAGTCTGCAAGCCTCTGTGAATTTACTAAACGGCTCCATAACCCTGAATTTGTAATTAGATCGATAAATTCTTCACTTATTAATATGGATCCTAAGTCAGTAAATTACTACATTAAGTTATAAGTTCTTTAAAAATAGAGTTTTAGTTAGAATGGAAACTACGACGTTGAAAATGAAAAGTGTATCTGCCTCACTTCGTAAAGAATACTCTTATATGAATCTCTGGGTAAAGTGTACAGTGTGAGTCTGTTGAAATCTTCACCTTAAATAACTCTTAAACCCTGGAATATACAGATCTAAAATATATTTTCTCTCCCAGTAATGTTACTAAGGGGTTCAAGACCAAACTTTGAGTATTTAACTGTGTACTACCACTATAATTTATTCGATATTGTTACTTTGAATTCAGCCATTTCTCGAAGTTTTGGATCTAGGAAACTGAATATGCGACAGTACGGATATTGCTCGAGTGAAAACTACGTCTGTAATAACCGGACTCAGGATATTAAATTTATTTTTAAAGTGCACTGCCCTCGTTTCTTTTCCACACATAGCGTTAAAGATATCGGCACTGCAAATTCAGAAATGTGATTACGGTATATTTAAAATCTGTCAAGTGGAATGTCGTAAAACGCGTTTTGCCAACCATGAATCCTATTGGGGCCAAAGTGACCAAGACACGCACTAGCTATGTGCAGACTTCCTTGACGTAACTCTAACAACTAGATATTCGCTCCACTGTGGCCATGAATATGTTATGACGTAAAATCTTAAATACCACTCTAGGTTACAGGCAAAGCGATTATGAACTTGCGACGACTTTCAAGTGGCAACATTCATGTAAATCAGGCGATCACAGATTTAAAAAAAATATTGTCTCTAGAACTACTTTTCAGATAACGACGTCCCTGAATTTGCAATGCCTATATCTGTAAATCTAGGTGTCGAAAACTTCTTCTTTTTCTACCAATTTTTCAACACCTGTGGGGTCGCGGTTACGAACTGTGACGCACATGTAAATTAACAATAAAAATATAATTTGTTTTAGTCCCATTCATTACTATCTTACGGTTTTCGTAGACGATGAAGTACCAGAATTTAGTCCCGCAGGAGTTATTTTACATGTCAGTAAATCTATCCACACGAGGATGACATCTTTGAGCACCTTCAAACACCACTGGACTGAGCCAGAGTCGATCCTCCTAAGTTGTGGTCAGAAGGCCAGCGCCTCAACCGTCTGAGCCACTCATACCGGCGCACATGTGGATTTGGCCCTGATTTACGGCCGGACACCCTTCATGACGGCAGCTATTTATGGAGGGACATAATCACTATTGCGTGTTCATGTGTTAGCTGATAGTGTGGTGTGTTGTCTGAATATGAAGAGGAAAGTGTTGGGACAAACACAAATACTCAGTTCTCGAATCAGAACTATTAACAAAATACGATTAAAATCTCCGACCCTTCCAGAAATCAAACGACGGTCCCTTTGGACCGAAGGCCTCAACCCTGACCATTCAGCAACGGAGTCATGCTAGGTGTAGAAAACAGTGCAGTTCTAATTAAAGGAGAAAATGCTTTCATGACAGAAAATATTGACACCCTGAAATGGTACTAGACGGTCGATTATGGTGCTTTTAGTAAACTGACTGGAAGTAAAATCAGATTTTCAATGCCTATAACGGTTTGCAAGTTATTTCTAGTGAACATTTTAACTTACTCATTCTGTAGGTCCATTTAAATTCGAACTGTACGGCATTTAAAATGCAGGCAAGGGCTAACATGTAGTATTTCTATCACAGAGAACATGCTGTCATGCGTGGAAAATATTTCCAGAATTTGTAGTGCAAGATTCCTGCAAAGCCTTCTGTGTCCTTCGTGGATTGTGAAATATCGCATTAACAAACGTTGTAGCGTTCATTTCAGCGCACGTTTTTTGTGACGACCAACATAACAAATTCAGAATAGTAGAGGTACACGTTTTCTCCATTAACTTTCCGACCAGCACTCGCTGCACGTAGAAAAGAACCACTCTGTTATAGCCGACCTGCACTAAACTCGTCAAATAGTTTTGAGGCTCGAGCTGAGCGATACCCGGAAGCTATGGCCATTGGTACGTCGCCTGCGGTACTTTCAGCTATTCGCTTGCTAACATTGCCATCTCTTCATCCGGTGTCTGATTGAGATTCTCCCTGGTGTATAAAATTGTTTAACAGGCTTCTTTGAGTGATCGATGAGGCTAGAAAGTTAGAAAAATATTCTAGTTTATACAGGAATACAGAACAACACATACAATGAATATCACGAGCAATTACTCGCAGTACTAGAATTTGGTTTTACACATTTCAAATATATCGGTCAGTATTTTAATAATAATGATAATATACGCGGGGTGCGCCAAATTTGGGAGAGCATACCAATCCTGCAGAAGCATCTGCGCATCAAAGTACCTCTCCAAGAACATTAAACTCAGGCACTACAATGGAGAAGTAAAACCTTCTGTTCTCTACGCCTCTGAATGTACCATGATGACCAGAAAGACGCCTCTCAGGAAACCAGAACTCAAGAAAAGAAGATCCTGAGGAGAATACTGGGACCCGTAAGAGAAGAATTCGGCACAACAATGAGCTATACAAACATCAGGAAGACACCGTCACGTGTATAAGAAAAGGTCGCCTGGTCTTCTATGGACACCTAAACCTCACGAACCCCTGCAGACTTACCAGCACGATCTTCGCTCTGGCAATTACAGCAAAGGCATCCAGGAAGAAGTGGATCTCGTCAGTCAAGTCGGATCTGGAACAAGAGGGGATACCGCATGAGTCCATACATGACCGTCGACAGTTTTGGCAAGCTATCCAGCGGGAAAACTTGCCAACGTCACTTACTAGCAGGAAGAAGACAGGAACTAGCGGAGTTATGTGGACGGAGGGAAGAAAGGTAGCTCACAACCAGAAAATGAAGGATTACTGTAAGAGGAGAAATCACAAGACCCAAAGGAAAAATAATAATAATAATAATAATAATAATAATAATAATAATAATAATAATAATAATAATAATAATAATAATAATAGACTGAGCACGAGGCTCTGAGTTTGAATCACCTAGGTATCAGTTTGCATTCGCGAGATAGTGGGTTAGAGCCCCACTGTCGGCAGCCCTGACGATGGTTTGCCGCGTTTTCTCATTTTCCCACCAGACAACCACAATTAAGGTACCTACTTAATTAAGTCCACGGTCACTTCATTCCAAATCCTAGCCCTGTCCTTTCCCATTGTCGTCACAATACCTAGCTGTGTCGGTGCGACGTAAATCCGATTGTAAAAAAATATCAAAATACCAATAAATAAGGAATATAGAATCCGGAAATGTTGGCAATATGTTTGTCGAGGTAACATATTAAATTGACTAATATACAGATTAATATACGCGCGAGGAAATATATCGCAAATGTGCCATGCTGGTCCATTAATAACCGCCTGACTGTTGAATGCAGGCATGCAAACGTGCATGCGTTGTGTCGTGCAAGGGTTGGGTGTTAGCTTGTGGGATGTAGTTTCATGCCTGTTGCACATGATCAGTCAATACAGGGCTCGTTTGGGGACAGATCAGAGGATCGATCAGAGCAAGGCAACATGTCGATAATCTGTAGGGCACGTTGGATTGTTGGATTACAACAGCGGCATGAGGGCGTGCATTATCCTTTGGAAAACACATCCGGGGTTGTTGTTCATGTTTGGCAGCACTACAGGTCAAACCACCAGACGGATGTACACATCTGCAGTCAGGGTGTTTGGGATAACCACGAGAGTGCTTCTGCTGTCATAGGAAGTTGCTCCTTGGATCAGAACTCCCGGTTTAGGTTCAGTGTGTTGACTCCCCAGACAGGTGGAAAACAGGCACTCACATGGCCTGCTTCTAACCAACACACGGCCATCACTGGCACCAAGACAGAACCGGCTTTCATCGGAAAACACAACGGACCTCCACTCCATCCTCCTACGAGCTCTCGCTTGACACCACTGAAGTCGCAGACGGCGGTGGTTTGGGGTTAGTGGAATGCACGACGCAGGGCATCTGACTCGGAGCTGTCATTCAAATAACCGATTTCGAACAGGTCGCTGAGTCTCTGCAGTGCCAACTGCCACTCGAATTGCTGCTGCAGGTGCAGTCCACTGCATCACAGCCATACTCCGAATACGGCGGTACTCCCTCTCGGTGGTGCCACGAGGACGTCCGGAGCCGAGTCTTCTTGCGAGCGTACCTTCTCGTGACCACTGCTGCCAGCACGCATGCAGTGGAGACATTCCTCCCAAGTCGCCCTGCAATAGCGCGGAAGGAAAATCCACCTTCACGCAGTCCTATTATACAGCCTAGTTCAACCGCAGTGAGCTGTTGATACTGGGCACTTCGTTGCCGTAAAGGCATTCTTAACCCACTCACAGTGTCTCCGTCCAATCTCACAGGAAGCTAATGCCCTCGCACAGTACAGCTCGTATTTAAGGCAAACCTGATGTGCATGGTCATGGGGACACTACTAGAGCCACGCTAATGCGATTTGGGGTAAGTTTGTATCAACGTCATCTTTCAGACGTATAAACACGCCTACCTAATTTCGTTAATCTAGCACAATCCTTTCTTGGTGTTCGGATATTTCTTTCCACCAGTGTATAATAATAACAATGAAAATATAGGAAAAATCATGCAAACTATGGCGGTTACAGTGTACATGTCCTTGGTGTGGACCAGAACAAACCTTTGCTTTCATTGACCTGTCTCAGGCTCACCCTTGGTTTGAAAACATCATGCATAGAAATCTACATTATCTTAAGCGGCAGGAACATAATTTCACATGTGACGAGAAGAACTGTTTTTCATGCAACACATAGATATCTCTACTACGAGGAGAGCGTTATTCAGTTACTGGAGGTCTACCAAAAATATATATATTGAGTTCTTCAATAAAAGCTGTCGGATGGACATTAACAAACATGGACACCCGGTCTCGCTCTCTGTATTGCGTGGCTCAGTGCCATTATTCCCACAACCTGTCACAAGATACATTTCATCATAATTTAAAGCGTTTTTTCATACCAAACCTGTCGAAATTTTCATCATTATCATTCCAGAGGGCATTCTAACTTCCTCAATATACCCGGAGCATAATTCTTCCTCTGCCAAGTGATCCCAAATTGCACAAAATAACGTTCAACCGAATTTTCGATGACAGTAATATAACTCAAGAAAATTACATAACCACTCACTTTTAACACACGGTGTTCCAAACATATCATAATGGAAATCCAATTTTTAATCTCCTGATACTTTACACTGTTATATTATATTTCATATTATTGCATTAATTTTTTATTATTATTATTGATGTAATTTAATTATAATTGGTGTCGGTATGTAAGACATACAAGAGAAGTGAATGTCAGATTTGGAGTAAGGACCTAGAACATGTAGATCATTTGAAGTATTTAAGTTCTCTGTTCTCCCAGAATGGTTAGTAGGGAAGTGAGATTGAATCAAGGTGCAGTGAAGCTAATGCAGTGAGCTCGCAGTTGCGTTCAACAGTATTTTGCAAGAAGAAAGTCAGCTCATGTACGAAACTTTATTTAAATAGGTCTGTTTCCAGACCAACTTTCCTTTACGGGAGTGAAAGCTGGGTGGACGCAAGATATATTATTAAGATAGAAGTAACTGATATGAAAGTAGCGAGAATGATTGCTGGTAGAATCAGCTGAGGGACAATGCAGGAGGGTATTCGGAATGAGAAGGAAAAGGCTAAGTTAGGAATGAACTCGATGGATGAAGCTGTACGCATAAACCGGCTTCGGTGGTGGGATCATGTGAGGCGAATGGAGGAGGATAGGTTACGTAAGAGAATAAAGGACTCTGTTATGAAGGTTAAGAGAAAGAAAGGGAGACCGAGATGGCAATGGTTAGACTCAGTTTCTCATGATTTAAAGATAAGTGGTATAGAAAATAATAAATGAGGCCACAGTACTAGTTACAAATAGAGGGTTTTGGCGACGTTTAGTAAATTCACAGAGGCCTGCAGACTGAACGCTGAACGACATACCGGTCTATAATGACGATGTATGAATGTTACACATTGTAAATCACAAGTTCAGATACACAACCGTACACGGTAGAACGCAGGTTCAGCCTCGATGGCTGACCAGGAATACGCCAAGAACTGATATTATTTGGAGGTACTTACAGATTTTGAGGTGACGGTACATTTTCTGTGGTTATGTTGCACCATACCGGGTCTTTTTTATATACCTTTAAGGTTTTCACACAGGATTTTAGTACACTGGATTCATAAAATGTTAGCAGTCACAACTATGACAATCCCACATTTTTCCACTGCTCCGCATAGACTTAATTGCCACCTGCCAATGTGACCGCTGCTCTAGGTATAACATGGGTAACCCACCAACCCCTTCTTGTATATTGGAATATATGCTGATTCTTGGCTGAAAATGTATGGTATACTCCCAGCAAATTCAATATTCTTCGCTAATCATCGCATTAGCCCATGCCAAAAGATCTGGGTTCTTTCATTTACCAGGAATCACATATGATTGACACCCGAAGCGTTCCGAATGCTCTGCCACCTTCATTGTTGACTCGGGCCACATGACTCGCAGCCAAATTATCAACATTAAAGTACCGGTATCTAAAATTTCCATTTTTCCCGCTCGTACTAAAGCAACAAATGGCGTTCCTAACCTGTGGCGCGCGTAAACACCGTATATTCTGTTGCAAAACCTTTAACCATTTAGGACAATGGCTTCAATACCGTACACACACCCAGTTTACGAACCATATAAATTAATGTATGAAGGTTGAAATCCCTGGCATGACTGCAAATCGAAGCGTGACTTCTGGACTAGAGGCAAGCACGCTACCAAGTTAAGTACGGAGCTGGACAAAGCTTCACTGCTCACGTATTTCCATTTACAAAATGACAATGAGGCCTAGGACTACGTTCTGCAGAAGTCCTGTTCCAAACTAGCGGTAGCTGAAGTAATAAGAGTTAGCACTCTCTTATTTCTAAAATGAAATGTTTGAAGTTATTACATTTAAATCGGGGCAGATTTAACGCAAAAGGCGATGTAACTTCATGTGCTTTACTTTCATGATATGTACCTTGTTTAATTCTACGAGAGTTTAACCCAACATGTGTTAGCCCCCAACTGGTACACCTAATTTATGTAACACAAGGTACATCTGAGTCCACTGGGCCCGTATATATTTTCACTTTATTTAGTATGAAAGGAAACCATTGAGTATGATTTAAACATTTTACATTTCATAATGGTTTATTATTATATTCCAGAATATATGTTCATTACTTCTGGTTATCTTCTATAGAAGTGTTATGAAAATATAATTAAGAACGGAAAATGTAAGATATGAAAAGCACACAAACACAAAATAATAGTTGTGAACTCTACGCATTTAGTCAGTAAATGGGAAAGTTCATTTAAACGCTAAATGAATAGTTTTTCAAAGATATAAATCAAATATACTGTTAAACTTCATTATTACAATTTCTGCAAGCATTTCTTACGAGAGAGTCAACTGTACAGTATTCAGCGATGATGACAGTGATGAAAACCCCCTGTTGTTTATGGGAGGATCAGATTTAAGCCGTCAGAGGTGTCCAGCGTTCGAGGAAGAACACCACAAGACAATATTATTGTTCCAGAATACGATGCTCGAGTATACATGTAACCAATAACAGATAGTCAGTGCCCGTAGCATCCACCTCCGTACCCTAACGTTTAGTGTTATTAGCTGCCGTCCATGGGGTTCAAATGGTACACGCACTTCACCTCCACTGGGAGTGTGCCTCAAAAGAGCTGCAGCACCACTAGTATTCTTTTACTGTCACTTCGACTTATGTCATGTGTACAGGATGAAGCGAAATTCGCGCACTCGGGCGTCGCAGCGCGACTCCTCTCATGCCAGCAATAAAAAAGTTCGTCCTGCGAGTATATCAGGCAGAAAAAGGACGTTGAATAGTGGCAATATGGCAACAGTGTAACCACATGTACGGAAAGTACCTCTCTCAGCAATAACTAGAGCTGGGAACGGAGCTGTTGCTCCCATAATTGCAATCGGTAGTGCGAGTGCAGCGCTCCCTCCGGTATTCTCCGGTAGTCAACAGTTGCTTGGAAACCAATCGGTGGGCGAGCGGAGGACGGAGCAACAGAAGTGAATGTGTGCTCGCTTGCACTTCCAGTAGTGGAGCGCAACGGATGTGGTAGCGACGTAGTAAATACTGCTTTATAAGTATGAAGAAGGCGAATATATGAAATATATACATTCGCATTTATCGTTAACGTTTAATAATATATATATATTTCCGATAAAACTCCATGCAAAAAGAATAGACCTTTTTTCATTATATTACCTTTGAAGTGTAGTAGAATACTATCCCAGTCCTGAGACTGGGTGTTTGTGATGTCCTTAATCTTCCTTTCCTCACACACAACATTCCACACTACCGCCATTCCAATTACACGCAGGTTCATACAATATGGTGGCTGTAGGGGCAAAAGATCCACATGGGTCGACACCCCGAACAAATAGCATTTTGAAGAAAATAACCAGTGTTGAAAAACAACGCGAGTAGCGGGACTCGATCCAGTGAACCAGCGCTTTCGGAGCTTGAACACTAACCACTCGACCACCGCCGTTTCGTGCTTGTGAATCCAATGGACTACTAAATATGTACAAAGTTGGAAGGTAGTCGGTGATCCTCCCCTTGTAAGTGTATTGTACCTGTATTCAGTGTGTGCGTATTAAATTTGGGTCTATATTTCTTCTGCTTGCTGTGTTGTGTAGGTAATGCAATGTATATCTATATAAATAAAATTGTTTCTGTTTGTCTGTTTGTCTGTCTGTTTGTCTGTTCCACCATCACGTCGAAACGGCTGGATAGATCTCAACCAAACTTCATATTTAGAGTATACTGACCCCGGGGAAGGTTTCGATATGCATATCATTTTAAAATCTTTGAAAAGACGGGGGTTTTATAGGAAAAACGGTTTTCCTCCATTTTCTCTTATACTATTATAGGCAAAATATCGAATTTGTCGTATAAGGACGAGACAAAGCTCAATTTAATCCTCTTGACGCAAAGAACAAAACTCGGTAAGCCCTACGGGCCCGAAAACCATGTTTTAAGGCCCTAAAACCAACCGTTACGGAGATATTGGCACCACACTACCCCTGCTCTAGGAATCGGATAAAGAAATGAACTGCCGTAACCATGGCAACGTCAGCTCCAGGATTCTGGAGCAGTGAGATTATGCATGTACGTTTGGGCACAGCTGTCAACCAAAATAGGTACAAATAAGACTTAATATCTGGGAAAAAAATATACTGTTGTGTAAGGCACTCATAGGACTCCTTTGGGCGGGGATGGAAAGGGGGTGAAGAACGAGTGTAAAAATCTTACTATATATAGAAATGGAAGTGTGTGTGTAAATGACACATCTCCAACTAAACCACCG
Source organism: Anabrus simplex (assembly GCF_040414725.1). NCBI lineage: Eukaryota > Metazoa > Arthropoda > Insecta > Orthoptera > Tettigoniidae > Anabrus > Anabrus simplex. Next base: position 318,166,762 of record NC_090271.1, read on the forward strand.
GAGCAATTTCAACCAAACTTGGTACACGTATCACTTACTATCGGGAGACGAGCACTGTGGGGGTTAAGCCATCCCTAGCGCCCTTAAGGGAGAGGGTCAGGGGAGGTAGTTACAATAATAATCGAGAATAGTGTCGAATTCATAGTTTTCGGGGTCGCTGAGTTGAAAAGTAATACTCTAGAATTTTTTAAAGTCCAGCACCCCCTTTTTTTTGCTAGGGGCTTTACGTCGCACCGACACAGATAGGTCTTATGGCGACGATGGGATAGGAAAGGCCTAGGAGTTGGAAGGAAGCGGCCGTGGCCTAATTAATGTACAGCCCCAGCATTTGCCTGGTGTGAAAATGGGAAACCACGGAAAACCATCTTCAGTGCTGCCGATAGTGGGATTCGAACCTACTATCTCCAGGATGCAAGCTCACAGCCGCGCCTCTACGCCTCTACGCGCACGGCCAACTCGCCCGGTAGAGCCCCCTTTTAGGTGGGGAGCAAAGGGTGGGGGTGAGATATAGAAATAATAAAAAATAAAAAATAAACAGTTTCGAATCCATAGATAGTAGGTTCGAACCCCACTGTCGGCAGCTCTGAAAATGGTTTTCCGTGGTTTCCCATTTTCACACCAGGCAAATGCTGGGGCTGTACCTTAATTAAGGCCACGGCCTATTCCTTCCAACTCCTATCCCTTCCCTGTCCCATCGTCGCCATAAGACCTATCTGTGTCGGTGCGACGTAAAGCAACTAGCAAACTAAAAAGAATAAAAATGTTTGTTTGTTCCACCATCACGTCGAAAGGGCTGGATAGATCTCAACCAAACTTCATATTTAGAGTATACTCACCCCGGGGAAGGTTTCGATATGCATATCATTTTAAAATCTTTGAAAAGACGGGGGTCTATAGGAAAACCACAACGGTCTTCCTCCATTTTCTCTTATACTATTGATTTTCTGCAAACTCTGTGGACCGTATGTGAAAGGTCTCTTCATCACAAACAACTTTCGTTGTGTTCATAATTTACCTTACTCTTCAAATGACGGAGAAATTTACTATTTTCTGCCGATACCATGCTCGGCATTGAGGGACCGACAGAGCGATAACGAATATATGGGTTACCATGGCAACGTCTCTGACTGCTTGCCAGCAGGGAAGTAACGTATTGTCATTTTCCTCATCATTCCTTTAAATTCGTGGTTGTTCCTTGGGTAGAAAGCAAGAGAGTCGTCAATCGGCCATTCTGCGGGATATTGGCGGAATATCATTGGAGGTTATAACCGTCCTCGAATAGCATAAGTAATAACACAAATATTCATCTTCTTATCTGATTACCTAAGAATCCCTGCGCCTAAATTTCTCTCCGATTACCGCTTTCTTATATCCATAACTCACTCCGGCATAATTTATTGAGGAGCATTTGATTTTCCAATACATTCACTTGGTATTTATATATTTGTCGTCATCCGGATGTCCTCTGTTATAATCTATTTTCTATTAATTTCAACTTACTAAACTGTATTACTTTCTTCCTTAATTACCACGTATGTATGCGAGTGCTAATCCCGAATGCTGTACACTCTTTCCTTTGAGGAAATATTCTAAGCTATGCAAATGTATAACTTCTGGCCCAGGAAAATTCCGAAATATGGATGCAATTTTAACGGCGGTGCAGACCTTCGTTTCGGGGTAATTGGTGGCTAATCAGTAAGTCGTATCAAAAGTCACAAAGCAAATTGCGTTTCATTTTGGAGAGATCTACAACTTTTGTCCTGTGACTTTTCGTCGTATTTCTATCCCTAATACATTAAACACAAGTTGATTTTGTACTTTTACACGTATATGTTATCATTTGGCACACTTATAGGAAAGGTAGAATCATGACATTCGGCACGCACATTGACATGACCATTGGCAATGTTATAGCCAAATTTTATGATTCTAGCTGTCACATGAGAATCAAAAATATAAAGTAGCATTCAAAAACTGTACAAGATTTCACCCCATTCAATGACTCTAACTCAATCTAACCCATAAATAAAGGAGATACGAGAAGATGTCATAGGACCAACCATGTAGAGCACTGAAAGGGGCGTCTGATGGTGAAGTCCGTTTGTAGATACGTCGTACAGTTGCAAAGCAGTAACTATCGAAATAAAGGTCTACACTTCTAGAGTATGTCTGTACATTGACAATTTTTGGCGAAATTTCCGTACAGTTATCCGTTTCAGGTGTAATAATGACCATCTGCATATATTCTCTTTTTGTGTCTGTATGTTTGTTTGTTTGTCTGTTTGTCTAAAACTTGGAAACTACTGGATATATTTCCACCAAACTTGATATTTAGAATCCATCTGTCCTTTGGTAGGTTTTAGGGCAAGTATTGTTTCTGAATCCCTGAATTGACTGGGGGATTATACGAAACCGAAACCGTCATTTTGCAACCAAACTTAATGTAAATTTAGCTGCCGTAATGGAAATTCATTTCTAGGCCTTTTTCCTCATGTGCATCATTTCAATACGAGGATTAATAAGGGAGATATCATTAACGGACCGTTTTCCGGTACAAGTCCCACCGGACTTAACTCAAGAGCGGGTGCGTGTAAAGCGTATGTTTTACAACTTGAAAACTACTGAAGATATTTGAGTCAAACTTTATATTAACATCCACCTGTCCAACGGTAGGTGTTAATCGTCAATAACATTTCATGTTCCCGGAATGGACTGGCGGTTTATAGGGAACCGAAATGGTGATTTTACTCTTCCAGAATATATACAGTACAAGACCAACCTGACTGGAAATCGACCAAACATGATGGAATTCCATCTCTAAAACTTTTTTTCATGTGCATTTTTTCGACAGGAGGATTAATAAGGGAGATATCATAAACGGTCCGTTTTTCCGGTTAAGTCCAGCGGATATAGCCCAAAAGTTGTTGTACGTGGAGCAGGTTCCTTATTTATCTATGTAAATAAAATCGTAACTACTGTGTGCCTGTACATAGACTATTTTGTCGAAATTTTCGTACAGCTACACGCTTAAGGGGTAATAATGATCATCTGCATATTTTTTGGTTTAGTATCTTGAAAGTTCTACTTTTTACACTTCTCACTGAAAACCCAGATTGCGGCATAATCTGCCAGTCGAGAAAGAAAACTGAAATTTGGCAAAATTTTACGACTTAGCCTGTAACGGGCGGAAAACTTCCAAGAGCTTTAAATTTTTCCCTTTCTATCCCGAAGAATATCGAAATATGGAGGCAATTTTAATGATGGTGGAGACCTTGGGGAAGTATCATCACATAACGGATGGCACAATCCCCGTTCAATTTGGAGTGATCTACAACCTTGGTCGTACGACTTTTTGTCGTATTTATATCCATTTTACGTTTGACTTTTCTCTATTTCTCGATCTTAAGTAAAGTAGTACTTTTCACATACATAATTCATACCTTCCATCACTTAGAGGAAAGATAGAATCATCATACTCTACACGAAAATTGGTCCACCCAGTAGCCATATGTGAGCCAAATGCTATGTATGTAGCTGTCACTTAATTATCCGAAAAGCAATGCAATGTGAGATAATCTTACACAAATTTTACCCAAGTTTCTAACTCAATCTGACCCATGAATAGATGAGATATCATATGACCAGCAATTTAGGCCGCTAAATCCGGCGTCTTATGGTACAATCTTTTCTCGATATGATGTACCGTTTAGAAGCAGTTAATCTGTAAATGAAGGTCTGCAATATTGTAAACAAGCACATACTTTCGTATGTCGAACTATATATATTCACTGATGTCGATTTTGTAGCGATCGAGAAAGGGTGTGTCTGCTATTGTAATCAGTACTCCGCACACCGACTATGACTGGCAGTAGGAATGGAGTCCTTCTCCAATTCCTGTGTAACTGGCATTAATGAGGCAGGCCTACCATTGTAATGAATAATTCACTTCTCGATTTGACTTTCAGAAGGCAAGGGAGCATGCAGCATACAGTCTTTGGCTGTAGGCAAGCGTTCCCGCAGTTATAAACAGATGTACCCATCTAAAATGTGACTGGCATTAGGCATACTGGCCTGCTATTTTGATGGAAACTCATCAACTTGGTGTGACTGGCAGGAAGCTGGCTGGCAGTTGGAAAAGGGGCCTATCATTATAATGATAACTGCACAACTCAATTTTGACTGGTTGTAGGGAAGTTTCCTGCCATTATAATAAAAACTCTTCAATTTGTAATATGTCTGGAGGTAGGAAAGGGGGCCTGCAATTGTAACGGAAACTCCCCAAATAGATTGTGACCGCGCAGTAGGCAATGGGGCCTGCAATTATAATGTAAACTTCCCAACTCGATTGTGAATCGCAGTAGGGAAGTGAGCCTGTCGTTATCATCACAAATCCGTAACAAGCACTTTACACTGGAAACAACGTATGGGGACCTCTGCATATTGTTTCTCGGATAACGCTAAGGGACATGCTATTTTAAAACAATCTTATTTACTGCATGTACAGTATTTACTTCAATATTCGTATACAATGCAGAATACCGTAGCGAAGCACGGGTACATTTGCTAGTCTATCTATATAAATAAAATTGTTTCTGTTTGTCTGTTTGTCTGTCTGTTTGTCTGTTCCACCATCACGTCGAAACGGCTGGATAGATCTCAACCAAACTTCATATTTAGAGTATACTGACCCCGGGGAAGGTTTCGATATGCATATCATTTTAAAATCTTTGAAAAGACGGGGGTTTTATAGGAAAAACGGTTTTCCTCCATTTTCTCTTATACTATTATAGGCAAAATATCGAATTTGTCGTATAAGGACGAGACAAAGCTCAATTTAATCCTCTTGACGCAAAGAACAAAACTCGGTAAGCCCTACGGGCCCGAAAACCATGTTTTAAGGCCCTAAAACCAACCGTTACGGAGATATTGGCACCACACTACCCCTGCTCTAGGAATCGGATAAAGAAATGAACTGCCGTAACCATGGCAACGTCAGCTCCAGGATTCTAGAGCAGTGAGATTATGCATGTACGTTTGGGCATAGCTGTCAACCAAAATAGGTACAAATAAGACTTAATATCTGGGAAAAAAATATACTGTTGTGTAAGGCACTCATAGGACTCCTTTGGGCGGGGATGGAAAGGGGGTGAAGAACGAGTGTAAAAATCTATATAAATAAAATTGTTTCTGTTTGTCTGTCTGTTTGTCTGTTCCACCATCACGTCGAAACGGCTGGATAGATCTCAACCAAACTTCATATTTAGGGTATACTCATCCCGGAGAAGGTTTTGATATGCATATCATTTTAAAATCCTTGAATAGACAGGGGGTTTATAGGAAAACCAGAATGGTTTTTCCACCATCACGTCGAAACGGCTGGATACATCTCAACCAAACTTCATATTTAGAGGATACTCATCGCGGGAAAGTTTTCCATATGCATATCATTTTAAAATATTTGAATATATGGGGGGTTTATAGGAAAATCAGAATGGTTTTTCCACCATCACGTCGAAACGGCTGGATGGATCTCAACCAAACATTGTATATAGAGTATACTAATCCCGGGGAAGGTTTAGATATGCATATCATTTTAAAATCCTTGAATAGACGGGGGGTTTATAGGAAAACCAGAGTGGTTTTCCCACCATCACGTCGAAACGGCTGGATAGATCTCAACCAAACTTCATATTTAGAGGATACTCATCGCGGGGAAGTTTTCCATATGCATATCATTTTAAAATATTTGAATATATGGGGGGTTTATAGGAAAATCAGAATGGTTTTTTCCACCATCACGTCGAAACGGCTGGATGGATCTCAACCAAACATTGTATTTAGAGTATACTAATCCCGGGGAAGGTTTAGATATGCATATCATTTTAAAATCCTTGAATAGACGGGGGGTTTATAGGAAAACCAGAGTGGTTTTCCCACCATCACGTCGAAACGGCTGGATAGATCTCACCCAAACTTCATATTTAGAGTATACTCATCCCAGGAAAGGTTCCGATATGCATATAATTTTAAAATCTTTGAATAGACGGGGTGTTTATAGGAAAACCACAGTGGTTTTCCTCTATTTTCTCTTATACTATTGATTTTCTGTAAACTTCGTTTACCGTACGTGAAACGTCTCTTCATTATAAACAACTTTCGTTATGTTCATAATTTACCTTACTCTTCACATGACGGAGAAATTTACAATTTTCTGCTGGTATCATGCTCTGCATTTAGTGACCGACAGACCGACAACGAACCTACAGGTTACCATGGCAACGTCTCTGACTGCATGCCAGTAGGGAAGTAACGTATTGCCATTTTCCTCATCATGCTTTTAAATTCGTGGTTGTTCCTTGGGTAGATGGCAAGAGAGGCATCAATCGGCTCATCTGCGGGATATTGGCGGAATATCGTTGGAGGTTATAACCGCCCTCGAATAGATTAAGTAATAACACCATTAGTCATCTTCATATTTGTTTACCTAAGAATCACTGAACCTAAATTTCTCCTCTGTTAGCGCTTTATTATATCCATAACTCACGGCATTTATTTATTTGTCGTTATCCGGCTGTCCTCAGTTATAATCCATTTTCTATTAGTTTCAACATTCTTAACTGTATTATTTTCTTCCTTAATTACGCCGTATGTACGTGAATGCTAGAAACTACTGGATGCATTTCCACCAAGATTCGTATTTAGAATACACCTGTCCTTGATAGGTTTCAGGGCGAATATTGTTTCTAAATCCCTGAACTAACTGGGGGTTTATACGAAACCGAAACAGTGATTTTGCACTTCCAAAAAATATACACAACAAAAGTTTATGGAAGTCTACCTACCTTGGTAGAAATTAATGTCTAAACCTTTTTTTCTCATGTGCATCATTTCGATACGAGGATCAATAAGGGAGATATCATTAAAGGACCGTTTTTCTGTACAAGTCCCGTCGGACTTAACTCACGAGCGGGTGCGTGTAAAGCGTATTCCTTACAACTTGAAAACTACTGAAGACATTCGAAACAAAATTTATATTTAGCATCCACCTGTCCAAAGGTAGGTTTTAAACGTAAATAACATTTCATGTTCCGGAATGGACTGGCGGTTTATAAGGAACCGAAATGGTGATTTTACTCTTCCACAATATATACAGAACAAGACCAACCTGACTGGAAATCGACCAAACCTGATGGAATTCCACCTCTAAACCTTTTTTTTCATGTGCATTTTTTCGTCAGGAGGATTAATAAGGGAGATATCATGAATGGTCACTTTTGCAGGTTAAGTCCAGCGGACATAGCCCAAAAGGTGTTTTACATGGAGCAGATTCCTTATCTATATAAATCAAATCGTAACGACTGTGTACCTCTACACTGACTATTTTGGCGAAATTTTCGTACAGCTTTCCGTTTAAGGGGTAATAATAACAATCTCCATAATTTTTGATTTCCTGAAAGTCCTAATTTTTACCCGCCTCGCCCAAAATCCACATTGTGGCATAATCTGCCAGAAGAATAAGAAGATAATTGAAATTTGACAAAATTATACGTTTTAGCCTGTAACGAATGAAAAATCCTGTATCATTAAATTTTTCATTTTTTATCCCCGAAGAATATCGAAATATGCAGGCAATTTTAATGATGGTGCAGACCTTCGGAAATTCCTATCACGTAACGGATTGCACAATCTCCGTTCAATTTGGAATGATCTACAACCTTGGTCTTATGACTTTATGCCGTATCTGTATCCCTTTTACGTTTGATTTTTCTCTATTAATCGATGTTAAGTCAATTTGGAATTTTCACATGCATTATTCATACTTTCAATTACTTATATGAAATACAGAATCATCAAACTCTTCACGAAAATTGGCCCACTCAGTAGCCATATGTGAGCCAAATGCTACGTATGTAGCTGTCACATTATTATCCGAAAAGTAATGTAATGTGAGATGATCTTACAAAACCTTTACCCTGTTCCACGTTTCTAAATCTGACCCAAGAATAGATGACATATCATTGGACCAGCCATTTAGGCCACTAAATCCGGCGTGTCTTATGGTATAATCCTTTGTCGATATGACGTACGTTTAGTAGCAGTTAATCTGTAAATGAAGGTCTTTAATATTGTAAACACGCATATACTTTCGTATGTCGATCTATATATATTCACTGATGTCGATTTAGCGATCGAGAAAGGGTCGGTCTGCTATTGTAATCAGTACTCCCCACACCGACTTTGACTGGCAGTAGGAAAGGGTTCCTTCTCCAACTCCTGTGTAACTGTCATTAGTAAGGAAGGCCTACAATTGTAATGAATAGTTCCCTTCTCGATTTGACTTGCAGAAGGTAAGTGAGCATGCAGTTTTGTTTAAAACTCCCCTACCCGATTGTGTTTGGCAGTAGGCAAGGGTGCCCGCCATTATAAAGAAATGTACTCATCTAAAATGTGACTGGCATTAGGCATAGTGGCCTGCTATTTTGATGGAAACTCACCAACTTGGTGTGACTGGCAGTACGCTGGCTGGCAGTAGGAAAAGGGGCCTGTCATTATAATGATAACTGCACAACTCAATTTCGAGTGATAGTAGGGTAATTGCCTGCCATTATAATAAAAACTGTAATCTGTCTGGAGGTAGGAAAGGGGGGCTGCCATTTTAACGAAAACTCCCCAAATCGATTCTGTCCGCATAGTAGGCAATGGGGCCTGCAATTATAATGTAAACTTCCCAACCTGATTGTGAATGCCAGTAGGCAAGTGAGCCTGCCGTTATATCACAAATCCGTAACAAACACTTTACATTGGAAACGTACGGGGACCTCCCCATGCTCTTTCTCGGATAACGCTAAGAGACATGCAATTTTAAAACTATCTTATTTACTGCATGTACACTATTTACTTCGATATTCGAATACAATGTAGAATACCGTAGCGAAGCACGGGTACATTCGCTAGTTAGAAAATAATTGTGGTATTGTTCATCATCATCATCATCATCTATTTACCCTCTAGGTTCGGTTTTTCCCTCGGACTCAGCGAGGGATCCCACCTCTACCGTCTCAAGGGCAGTGTCCTGGAGCTTCAGACTCTTTGTCGGGGGATACAACTGGGGAGAATGACCAGTACCTCGCCCAGGCGGCCTCACCTGCTATGCTGAACAGGGGCCTTGTGGAGGGATGGGAAGATTGGAAGGGATAGGCAAGGAAGAGGGAAGGAAGCGGTCTGGCCTTAAGTTAGGTACCATCCCGGCATTAGCCTGGAGGAGAAGTGGGAAACCATGGAAAACCACTTCCAGGATGGCTGAGGTGGATATCGAACCCACCTCTACTCAGTTGACCTCCCGAGGCTGAGTGGACCCCGTTCCAGCCCTCGTACCACTTTTCAAATTTCGTGGCAGAGCCGGGAATCGAACCAGGGCCTCCGGGGGTGGCAGCTAATCACGCTAACCACAACACCACAGAGGCGCACTGTGGTATTGTTTTGATATTTAATCCCGTTTTTAGATGGTATTCGTGTTTTAGAATATTTAAAGGCATTTAATAAATTTGTACAGAAATTTGTACCACAAATGGCACGAAGGCCGTCTGATGCATGGCATTTCTTTGAAATTACCGATGATAAACATCAGCAAAATGCACATTTTGCGGCCGCATTTACGCGACGGGTGGTAGTCGGATTCAGCAGAAGAAAACAACATTGCTGTATTAAGCGAAACAGTTATGTTGTGAGAAAAGGGCATTGAATATACGGGTGAAATACCTTAACGTTGTCATGCCGCTACATTATATTCACTCGGTAGTTTACTCGGTACAACCGGATGATGACGTCACAACAACTGCACCGCTCCGTCCCAGCCACTAGCCAGCGCTCTACCGTCTGAACTACTCAGCCCGGTACAGCATATAAACAATTCCAATCACTTCATTCTCTTCAGTAATAAATGATCTTTCTTTCTTTCTTTCTTTCTTAATATGCTTACCCTCCAGGGTTGGTTTTTCCCTCGGACTCATCGAGGGATCCCACCTCTACCGCCTCAAGGGCAGTGTCCTGGAGCTTCAGATGACCAGTACCTCGCCAGGCGGCCTCACCTGCTATGCTGAACAGGGGCCTTACAGGGGGATGGGAAGATCGGAAGGGATAGACAAGGAAGAGGGAAGGAAGCGGCAGTGGCCTTAAGTTAGGTACCATCCCGGCATTCGCCTGGAGGAGAAGTGGGAAACCATGGAAAACCACTTCCAGGATGGCTGAGGTGGGTATCGAACCCACCTCTACTCAGTTGACCTCCCGAGGCTGAGTGGACCCCGTTCCAGCCCTCGTACCACTTTTCAAATTTTCGTGGCAGAGCCGGGAATCGAACCCGGACCTCCGGATGTGGCAGCTAATCACACTAACCACTACACCACAGAGGCGGACTCACGACTACATTTACGAAATAGAAAACCTACGCTTCAACCCAGGATCGACCCCTCGACCTCCTGAATGCTAACCCAAAACTGTATCCACTGCACCAACTGTACAGCACAAAAAATAAGTGCTGACAGAGGTAGTTACCCTACATGTGGTTACAGTGTTGCCAGATTGCAACTCTTCAACGCCCTTTTTCTGCCGGATATACTTGAAGGACGAACTTTTGTGAGATACATTTTTTAATTGCTGGCATCTGAGAAGTTGCGCTGCGACGCCCGAGTGCGCTAATTTCGCTTCACCCTGTATTAATGTCTAGTGGTTCAATTAGAGCGTCTACGATGCCTTCCCTATTTGTTTTTCTGCAAACTAGTGGAACAAAACGAAAAGAAATATAAGCGGTGTGAATACAAAAAATCGCTAAATGTACGCGTGGATCCTCAGGAACGAACCACCATTACAGAAGCAAAACTAACAGAGAAACACTCTCAACAGTTTTTCAGAGTGAAAGGCTACTGTGAGAGAGAAGTACAGCAGAGTGCCATCACACACCTGCTGTCACGGAAAAAACTAAATGTCCCTGAGGTTCCTAGGACCTAGTTGTACCAGTTAGCCCGTAACCGGTTTAAGAGATTAACGTGGCCGCTAGCTACTCCCTGATGGATGTGCTATTTTTCATCGGTCACTTGGCATAGGCTAGACAGAAATGTAGCTTCCACGGAAGTCTCGCATTAGTGTATGGCTGTGACAGATTAGAAGCTGCTGAGGTATATATGATGCTGATTAATTACATTTGGAGCACGACTAGAGCTTCTGAGTACTGTTGAAGGTGCTACTTATTGGGATAGTCGTGCTGCAATGGCGTTTTCTAGCCCAGTGAGGAAAGCAATGGCAAACTACCTCATTCGAGATTATAGCACTGTAATTGCTTTTTCACGCTTCGCTATAACAAGATTATTTTTTTGGTGGTGTATTTTGAGAATATAACCAACTTAACAAACAAACTCCAGACGGTGATATCTGTACTATGACAACAGTAGTCACAACACTTCGTACTTCATTAGAAAATTAATATTGGTTTAAAAAATAGAAAATTTAATAGGCGTGTAGAACAAAATGACCACGAAAGTTCAGGCCTTCATAACATTCGATTAAATAATAGTAAGCAAAAGACATAAGGAAAGTGATGACGACAAAGCAGAACGCTTTGCCACAGCAATATTCATTTCACTTTCGCAATCACACCATAAGGATAGTAGGTAAGGGTTGTTCTGCCCGAAGGTAGGTCCGAACCTCCGCAGAGGTGTTCCTGAGCCGGAGTTTACGTGCGGTAGGGTGGCCAGTTCCTTTCCGCTCCTCTATTCCCTTACCCCCCACCAACAGCGCGTGGCAACCCATCCAACTCCTGACCACGCCCAATGTTGCTTAACCTCGGAGATCGCACGGGATCCGGTGTTTCAACACGGCTACGGCCGTTGGCATAAGGATAGTCTACCTCTTAAAATAATAAAATTGAAGTTCGCACATAAATTCAACGAGAAATATGTTTAAAAGGACGTAGTTTAAGTTATGAACAATTTGCATAATATTCTTCGAAACATACAACACTGAATAAATAATAATAATAATAATAATAATAATAATAATAATAATAATAATAATAATAATAATAATAATAATAATAATAATAATAATAATAATAATAATAATAATAATAATAATTGTTCCGAGGTATCTGTGGAACAGCAGAGGTGAAGGAAGGTGCTGGGTGGAATAGCTCTCAACTTACGAAATTAAAGTTAATTTAAAACTTTAACAAGGGTTATATTTTCTTTTCAAGATAAATAAATAACAGAATATAACAGGTACCAAGTAGCAGATCAACAAATTAAGATAGTACAATTACAGTTTGTTACTGGATTTGGGCTTCGAGCCCCAGACTCAAAATCCTTGAGCTATAAGCCCAACTTTACCCATATACAAGGTACAACAAAGGGGCAGAAAACCCCAATCATGCCAAGCAGCACTTGCTCCCAATTACCCAGTAAAGCCTTCTCGAGGCACACAGAAAATCCACTTTTAAGAAAGAGCAAACCCGCTCTCAAAGATCAAGCCTATTCAAAGGCCACACCAAACTCCACCTTCAATCTGCCCTCCAGGCACACAAGAACAGGGGTAATGATACCCAATCTGCTGAGGCCTATTAAGTAAAGAAACAGGTCAATTACATGGCCCAAAATTCAGAGTTGAATGGAGGCGTAACTTGCACTCCTAATACATATTTAAAACCTATTTGGCACTAGGCCGCTTATGCAAGGGCTAATCCCATACTACGGAGGTGACACGATAAGAAAAGTTATTTACATTACGAAGGGAGAGGAAAAAGGAAATGAAAACGTAGTCACCTCAGAACAATGTGAGTGGGAGCTCGAGAGGGTTAGGCACTCTCTATCCCAATTTATGGTTAAAAAGCCAAAATTTTACCAAATGACTATTACATTTTAAGGATAGGTTACATGAGGAAAGTTTCGAACCTGCCCCGAGGGTTAAACTGCTGAGCTAGCAATAAATGAAGTTATAAAACGGCCATTACCTTATGGAAGAACTGCTGCCCGAAGAAAGAGGCGCTTCCCGCCCCCTGCTACATAATCACACTGGGAGAGATGTTACTGAAGTGGCCAGGAGACCAGAAAATCAGCAGTTTATATACCCTCGTGGAAAATTCGAGACGTTTCATGAATAATTACAACCCGCCCACAAAATTTTATTGGATGACAGCAAAAACTAATACACCAGACGAAGAAGAAACACCTTATTGGTGGAAAATTAATTACAGAAATTCCTCATTGGTCAAATTCAAGACTGGCGGAAAGAGAAGGGTTATACTGCCAACCCAAACAATGACTGAAAGAAATTTAACAAAGAACAAACTTATGAATAGCAAATTTCTTCAAAAAAAAGTTCCTTCACTTCGCACTAGGGTGCACAATTGTAGTTCTTAAGTAGTGCCATCTAGAAGAGAATGTTCACACTTCTTACTACAGATAAAACAAAAACAAATCGAAACCGACATAGTTCAGAACACTTCAAAATTTACGGTAAAGACATCTTCTGAGAAACCCTAGAATTAATGTGGTTGTTAAAGTTCAGGCTTTCTCCAGTAGAGGAGTTTCAACTGGCGCAATGTTTGAATTAGCGGCGTGGAGGTGTACCGCCCGGTATAGTAATAATAATAATAATAATAATAATAATAATAATAATAATAATAATAATAATAATAATAATAATAATAATAATAATACAATGTGGATTGCTTGACTAAGTACAAGTTATTTGAACTGGCATCTCCTTTGCAATATGAGCATTTGTATATTTGGTGCGTGCGGTTGAATGAAAAGTTTGTGAGGTCAGACGGTAGACAATTTCGCCTTCTCTCTTTGCTTTTACATCACAGACTGCGTCCTGTGAAGAAGGCATACAAAAATTGGTGTCCCGTTATGTAAAGTGCCTTAATAATGGTGAGGTCTATGTGGAGAAGTAGTTCGAAGCCTGTAGAATTCAAAGAAAAGAATATTTTCAAAATAATGCTTTGTTCCTTTATAAAACGTCGGTACGTACTTAAGCGGGGACCTGTACTTTTGAACATAGCAAAAAAGGGTGTATTAAACTTTTTCTACACAACAATGGTAATAAATCATCGTTGCCGGGACAAAACCTCCTATGTGAAAATATTTTTAGAGATATACTGACCCGCAGCACATACATTATGTAGAGCCAGAATGCCTTGACAATGTTCACACAATATTGCACCTTAGATGACAAAACCTTACTGGCCAAGGTTATAAGCTAAAATATTTCACATAGGAGGTTTTGTGCAAGCAGCGACGAAATACTAAAAGGAAACTTACTATGACAAACGCATTCCTTAATAATATACCTAGATATTTCGAAATCATATAAATCTATGATATTATATATAATTAATTATTTAAAAAGGCCGTGTATCGTATTCATTAAATCTCTTTTCTTTTCCTGAAGTTTATTTTCAAGTAGTCAATCCTTTTCATTAATGTTCATTTGAAAAAAGTACTGTTTTCAACTCAATCACCGAAGATAGCTCAATAACTCTAGTATATCGTCCTCTCCTCTATGAAATGTATATACATGCAAAATTTCATCTTAGGATCTTAAACATTTTCAGAATTATCAGAAAAATGATTCTGAAAAGTGAAAGTTACGGGAAACGAACAACAAACTTACCGGTAGAGTGATTTCTTCAGTGATAGGGCTCTTGGTCATAACTCCGAAAGTATTGAAGATATTAACAGAATGTTTGCTGTGTTATAAAGAGAAAAGTTCAATTTAAAATGAAAAAGAGATGAAAAATCTTGGTTTTGTCAGTCAAAGTTATCGTGTCCCCCCCCAGTAATAAAAGAGCCTCCTATGTGCATATTTATACTGTATAACTGTAGTCATGTATATATGTATGTGTGTGTGTGTACCTATGTATTCATTTTCGCCAATTTTCAATATAACTTTATTGTTGAAGATGTTCAAACAATATTTCATAAAATCTTGGTACATAAAGATTATTTTGAGAATAACGCTACCACTAAAGTACAGATAAATGGTTGGTTTATGTGAATTGCCGAAATATGATTGTTTTCAAAATAGTCCTATGCAAAGTATTATTCCCTGGGGAGAGTGATGGCCGGATGTGTGGCGTTCATGGCTGGATCATCTTTCATAAGATGAACTGTAATGTGTATTTTTTGAGAAAATTATTCTCTGGAATTAAACAATCAGATATAAAATCTAAGATTAGTTTTACACATTTCTATTTTGAAAATTGTCAGTGTGTTATAAATAATTTGCAAAATACAGTCCTGATGTTTACTTTGACTTTTTCTCCTTTTTTAGGTGAGTAATTGTGCTGCATACCTGATTGTTACAGATGATTGTCTACTTACAGTGAGTTCCTATTTCATTACTTTTGAAATAATGGTGTATGAAGTTTAAATTATGTCTCTGTGTTTTCCTAAATACTGAACTGTAAATTTGGTGCTGATAGTTGTTATAAATTAAAGATCATGAACAATATGTGCGTGATATGATTCTGATATTATTAATGTCAGGGTATTTCAGCCGAGTGTAAAGGTTATTCAATTGAAACATTTTCAGTACCAACAACCGACGGGACAGACGGAGTTGGCTGTAATGCTTGGCTTGGTGTTTGCAATAAAAGAGATTCATAACATAATCAATCCGCTCTGCAGAGGAAAAAGCTGAATCAACTTTCTTGTTTACAAGCTGAATCTAAATGAATACACAGTGACATGTTTCAAGTATTTTGCTATGACGGTGCTTTTTTCGGGAAGACTGTCATGAAGTGTGCTTGTGCTCTAAGGTAAACGAACCGTAATACGTTGCCGACGCAACAATGGGCAGTTGGTGCTGTTTACGCAGGGGTCTTATTGATCACCTGCTTTCGAGCCTTTCAACCACCGATGAAGTGACTCCTAGTTCTATGCAATATTGGTTCAACCACCAATCCGCATCCTTCATTGTTCAGGCTAAGAAGAAACTTATTCAGCGTCCGAGCAGGTGCCAGAACTCAGTGTGAGTGGTTTTCAATAGACTTTCAAATTATCATCACAATGCATTTAGCGTAAATTTCGTAATACCAGTCTACGTTTCAATTCAATAACCCTCATGAATATTAAATGAAAACCAATTACTTTGTAATACTCTTGCCGAAAAAGAATATGACGTTTCCACAAAATAAGTGGCATATTTACGCTTATTCTCTATTGAAGACTTCAATGCGTAATCTTAAGTACCTCTCAACTACCGCTATCCCGGGGAAGATACTGAAGGTATTTTCTTGTCGCTGAGTGTTTGTATCTCAATACAATACAAATCTCTGTTTATGGGGGAGTTTCATTGGTGCAATAATGGAAAAATTTTATTTCTAAGAACATGCTGCATTCGAAATTGGCTATATATTGCACCCGCCCCTACCTAACTGGCACCGGCATGAGATCTACAGGGTCGCTAACAGGTCATGAAGTAAGAAATAAATAGGCGCTGAACTAAAGTAAGCTTAGAGGCGTACAAGGGAGGAGAAGCGGGGCATATAACTAAAAATGAGAACACCTTCGAATTAAAATATTTGACTCACAAACCGGTTTATTGAACCTTAATGATAATGGGAAATGATGCATTAAATTACCCTAATGAATTACATTAACATTTACAAATGCTTGTTGTAGGTTGTTTGTGGACCTCAGTCCGTTATACGTGATAGAAACGAGTACGTTATCGCGAAGCGATCTATCGTGACATATAGCGAATGGAAACTTTATCATAACACTGAGGCTATATTATCGCTAACACATAAAACTAACATGCGTCCGACCACACGTCTGAGCAATCCCTATTATAATAAAGACCTAAATTTCCCAATGAAATGACAAAAAGAAATGAAAATACACACATATGATACAACACCTGGGATCGAACCGACCCTCGCTATTCTAGGCATCGTCGAGCTGATGGACAGAACCACCACTGACCTTATGTACAACCACACATGACACAAAAAAAAAACACATACATGGTACATGATATGCAAGAAAAACACGTAAAAGGCACTTGATCTTCCTTCTGACACTGTAGGCCTCCAATGCCTACGTTGAGCATCGAACTGACAACCTCTTGCGATGAAGGCAGGGTCCTGTAATCCCTATCTAATTATACTGGTACAATTAACAACGATTCATTGGCAAACATTACCATCATCGGCCGGGTCGTGTGTTAATTATTTCACAGCTCTGCCGTGTTAGGTAGATCACATTATTTCGCCGTTCAAAGAAACTAACTTCCCTTTTAACAGCCACGTCCTTCCTTCCTCCGCTTACGGGACATTCAGACAAAAAATACACGCTGGGCCAAGGCCAGGCGGTGATTCACCCTCCCCTAGGGGTCCACCCACATTAACAGGCGTAACATTCCCTTTTAAAAGGAAACTGTAACACATCACTCGGACGTACTTCCATAATAAACTGCGGTCTTAAAATGACTCGCGCAACTCACCTTAAAAGAAACACACATCTACCCAGCAGTATCATATCATTCTTACAACGCGACTCCCGTCTCATAAAGGTATTCTTTGCCCGATTGTTATTATTATTATTATTATTATTATTATTATTATTATTATTATTATTATTATTATTATTATTATTATTATTATTATTATCGTCGTTCTACATAGCTTACCCGCTACCTTACTTATACGTGGCCATCGCGCGGAATCTATACAGCAATTACAACACAATTAAGCACTCGCGCGGCAATTAACATCTGATTACTGACTGCTAATTAATCGATGGTCGGCACACGGCTACTCTATCGTCACATGGCAATACATGCATTAATTAATTACTTTTCACACGAATCGATGTTTAATACACTTATTATGATCACTTCCTGGTATATTTAATCACCACAACAATTTAAACTTATCACTCCTTATCTAAGTATTTCAAAGGGTGGAAATTGGAGGTTGTCACGTTGGCCGCTGGGTCTCGTAGTGACGTGCCTTTGCATACCGCAGTACTTACCGTTTTATATACCATGCACTTATCAAATTAATGAATACTCTAATAACTACTCTCACTGCACTCCCATAAACTAATTATTACTGGTCTTCTGACGCAAATAAACAACAGAATCTCCCAAGAAAGAAATAATTGAAAGAATCACTATCCCAAGCAAAGCTAAAGTATTATATTCCCTTAATTATATACACTCGATTACTCAGACCTGTAGTCGGTTTCCTAAGCTAAGAATTAATTACTACGCGCCCATTCCGGCGCTCTATTTCCACAGGACTACATCTTTAAATCCCTTATAGCGTCAGTTTACAATAAATATTCCCATCCCCTCTATGCATGCCAGGTATTAGAACTTTGTACTCATCTCTATCACATGGTGATGATGCCGTCGTCAACTCGGGAAGTCCATCCTGAGTTTACTCCTCCTCCATGGGCACCACGGTGATGATTTCCATTAATATTCCATCTTGAAGTTGCTGAGCCATTGTTTGATGATGTTGGAGCCGCTAACACTTAATCCTGCACAGACACAACGACACTGTTTAAGTCACACTCCGGTTGACAGCGTTCAATGTGAACGTCCGGTCACGATCTCCTATGCGACTACGTAAGATTCTTATATTATAGTAATCATAATAATATGACTTTCCACGTCACGGTTTTCCAAAAGGTTAACACTGGCGTCACAGAGATCAAACTAAACACTGTTTATGCAAATTGGATTATTTCAGCTTAAATAGGAATTAATTTCTATTGAACAAAGACCTAACGAGGGCTTAAAAGAGCGTAGCTGCGCCGTCAATGAACCGCAAACCCGGACTGACGCTTGTCCCGTTCTGCAGTAGTTTTTACTAGGGAGCGGTACCCCTTCCCCTAATTTGCGTAGCGCCTATTCCCGGCGTACTCGAGGTAAAATAGTGCGGGCGACCGGTGACCAATATCTAGTTGGTGCGATTTAGACATAACCACTCAATTATCCTTCGGTGAATCTCTTTAAATTAATTAAAATCTGTTCTGCTCCCCCTACCGCACGGGGTGAAGTCCCGATCTCGAGGAGCTGTCGTGAGACTAAACAGATGGCCCCAGTACTTTTCCACGCAGAAGCAACACAGTATTCTTTCTTCGGCTGAAAGTTATCACGGAAGAGGACATTAAACACTCTAAATAAATGTCCCAATGACATTTATCCCTTTTAAATCGGGAGATGAGCCCCTAATTAGAGTTTTATTAATTTTCTATCTCGTAGGTAATTAAGTTGGCCAGTCCGATTCCAAGATGGCTCCTATATTCCGTTTCGAAAAAGTTAGTTTCCCCTCATTCTGTGAGTCTTGAGGAGGGATGTCTTCTCTCGAGTGATGTCACAGGGAATCCCCATTCATAACCCCTCCCGGGTCTAAGTTGGCTTGGCTTCATCTACGGGGCCCCCGCTACACAAAGGATAATACTGCGCAATAAGTCGCAGACAAAGAAATCTCGCAGAATAATTTTGAAATACACAATTTATCTATCTCAATGGTATGAATATTAATTAGTTTCGGTATGACCTCCATTAATGATATGTATATTAATCATTTTCAGCGTTCTTTCATTTTAATAGCATTGCGTGTGTAATTATGGAGATCGATATCAACCAAAGGTCCTTGGATCATGCCCCTGTCGGGTTCATATTCCCCTCTCCCCGAGAAGAAATGGGTACAGGCACTGGACACATTTCGTCGCTAAATATTCGATTGTCAATATCGATTCACAACTGTTTCCAAACCTTTGCTTTCTTGCGAAGTTCCTGGTTCTCTCTTTCTAAATAATATGCTATCTGACGCAATGCTTCTCTGTAGTTCTCCAGGTACTGACATTCTGGACATTCTTCATCCCCAAGATCACTCTGTGAAAACAAATTCTCCAAATAATTGACTTCTTCGGCTTCCTCATTTGGTCCCGACTCTTCATCTGACACGTCACGTCGATCTTCTTCTCCGTATTCCTCATCGTCTTCTTCTTCCGTTGCTCCAAGTTCTTCAGCGTTGTCCACGTCTTCTAAGTTGCCTCCGGACGTATGGTACAACTTCAGATTTGACGCGTTGTAGATGGTTTCGGTCGCGCCGTCCATGCTTTGCACTTTGTACGCGTTGTTGTCGAGGTTCTGGATGACTCGGTAAGGACCGATGTACAGTTCAGCGAACTTGTGGTAGAACTTGTTAGGTGGATCAGAAACTGTTGGTCGTTTAACGAGAACAAGTTCCCCTACGCGCAGTGGTCGATGGTACCTCTTGTTACGGAGACGACGTAATCTTCGTTCTGCTTGGGCCTTCAAATGTTTTGCTGTCTCCTGTATGCATAGCTCAACCGATAGCCTAGGAACCTGCGGACATTTCAAGACCTCGTGCCATGGTCTCTTCGGAAAACTGTCGAAATGAATCACTGACGGAATTTGGCCAGTAGATTCATGGATAGTGCCGTTGATACTTTCTGTGATAACAGGAATCACGTCCACCCAACGCCAATGTTGTCTAGGACAGTAGATACGGCAAAATTTTGCGATTTCCCGCATTATCCGTTCTGCGGGATTCGACTCCGGATGCCTAATTGAACTTAAATGATGTTTGATGTTTAAGTTGTCGATGTCTCGCTTGAAGTTTCCCGATGTGAACTGCGACCCATGATCAGTGAGAACACATTCGGGCTTGCCCATACGTGGTATGATTTTAGTTTTCAACTGATTTATGACGGCTCTAGTGTTTGCCTTCTGGATTGGACAGAGAGTGACGAATTTTGAAAACACATCCACGCATACCAAAATGTATTGAAGCCCTCTCTTTCCCTTGGGAAGTGGTCCGTAAAAGTCTAAAGCGAACAGTTCCCGAGGTTTACTTGGCAACAACGGCTTCGGTTTTTGCTTAAGTAGGTATGGATTGGGTTTTACCCGTTGGCAAATGTCGCAAGTAAGGAGTACCTGCTGAACAGTTTTCCTCAAATTTTTCCAGATAAAGGTTTCCCGAAGTGTAGCAATCACTTTATCTCTCCCTGCGTGACCTGTAACGTGATGAGCGAGCCAAACTAAATCAACCTGCAGCGTCGTTGGAACCACGATCCTGAATTGCGTGTGGTCCTCGTCCACGAATTTATGCAGCATACCATTAAAAAATTGGTACTTCTCGGATCTTTTCTGAAGTTCACGGTATTCCTCCGTCCCTGGCTGTACTCTACGTTGAAGGAAATCGATCAATTTCTTCATTTCCGGACATTTCTGCTGTTCTTCACCCATAGTCCGCAGCCTTTCTATGATTTCGCGGTCCCCTTGTTCTATCAACTGTATTTGGTTAACCACGATAGGTTCCGGGTCTGGATTTCTACTGAGGGCGTCTGCAATTACATTTGCCTTTCCGGCGCAGTGCTCAACTGTAATGTCGAATTGCTGCACAAACAAGCACCACCGGCTGACTCTCTCGCTTGTTAATGCAGATTTCATCATGAACGTCAGAGCTTTGTGATCCGTCCTTAACACAATTGGATACCCATAAATGTATTTCTTCCAATGGTTAAGAGCGGTCACGATCGCGAGCATCTCCAGTTCGGTCACGGTGTATTTCAACTCGTGCGATCTTAATTTGCGACTCATGAAGGCCAAATAGGTGATACTCTGTTCGGGTTCAGGCGTCTCTTGATATAGGACTGCCCCAACTCCTATAATCGACGCATCAGTTTGCACAATAAACTTTTGTGTATAGTCCGGATATCCTAATTTTACACTATGGGCCAACAGATCCTTTGCTTTAGCAAATGCTTCATCGCAGGCGAGGTCCCACTTCCACCTATTGTTTTTCTTAAGGAGATCTTGTAATGGTGCAACTATACTGGTGTAGTTCGGACAATGATCCGCGAAAAAGTTACAAATTCCTAAAAATTGCCTGACATGTTTCACCTTCGTCGGCTTTGGAAAATTTTGAATTGCCTTTAATTTAACAGGATTGGGCATAATTCCTTCTGAGTCGATCACATGACCTAAGAATAGGATACTCCTTTGGCAGAAATTAGACTTGGGTAGGTTCACCTTGAAGTTGTTCCTTTCTAAATCAGCTAATAGTTTATCAAGTTTCTCCAGGTGCTCTGGCAAAGTTTCTGATGCAATAAGGATGTCATCCACGTATCTCACCGTAAACTGTTTAACTTCGTCACTGAGGTTACGATCTAGTGCCCTAATGAGCGCTGACCCTGCTGTTTTCAACCCAAAGGGTAACCGGTTAAAAACGTAGGTTTGCCCATCAAACAGAAACCCGGTCAAAATTTTGGTGGCTGGGTCAAGTTCAACGTGATGAAATGATGATGTCAAATCAACTCCACTAAATAGTTTCATGCCCCGGAACGTCTTAAGGACCTCTTTTATACACGGGGCCTGGTCATACTCTGGGATTAATCGCTGGTTTATTGCTCGCGCGTCGAGGCAAACCCGCAACGAACCGTTGCCCTTCTCTACCACGACCAACGGATTCAAAAATGGTGTAGGTGATTTTGATATAATTCCGTTATCTTCCATCTCCTGTATAATTTTCTTCACTCCAGCGTGAAACTTTTCAGGTATCGGATATGGTCGTTGCCGGAATGGTTCCCAATTGTTGACGACTAAGGAATATTTGAAATTTGGAATTTTTCCTGGACGTGAACCAAATACATTTTCGTGTCTCTCTATGACTTTCTGTAATGCGCCTTTGTCTTCCTCCCCTATCTTCGCTTCGTCGATCTTTTCTTGGACTACCTCCGCCAATGATGGTCCTTCATTCTCCGCTTCTAACTTGAAAATCATCCCTTCAAACTCCTTGATCATCTCGTCCCGATAGGCATCCCAGTTTGGGAAGCAATCTCCTCCTTCATGCTTCAATTGTTCTATCTCCATGGTCCAAATTTTCTCCTCCCCGTGTTGTCCCTCGAAGTCGTTCAACCTTACATCTCCCTGAATTGAATCGTTCCTGAATCTAATTTCATTCTTGTCCATGTCAATGACCGCCTTGAATTCCCGAAGAAAATCAGCTCCAATGATGATATTATATTCCATTCTAGTCAGAATTATAAATGGATGTGATATGAGGTTGTTCCCGATTTCCAAATCTAGATAGGCCTGGCTATTGCACGTAGTTGTGCGGTCCGGAATTATTCCTCGAACCTTAATATTCGAAATCGGAATGATTGGAATAGGTTGTTTCGATTCCAGTTCTTTAACTAGTACTTTAGATACCACGCTGACGCTCGCGCCTGTGTCTACAAGGCAACGAACCAGCAACTGGTTGACACGGACATAAATAACGGGTAACGCTCTAATTGGTTTTGGACATGCCTGAACGGGATCTTCAACGAGATCATCGGGCTGAACTATCCAAGATGCGATGGTCACGGACGTCCACGGTTCCCCCTTTGCGTCGGTAGTCCTCGAAAATCCGACTATCTCCTCACTAGGTTTTCCTAATTTTTTTTTAGCTGACCTCCGCCTCCACTTGTATATGGGGTTGCGCGGGGATCAAGATTACTGGCACGGTTCGCAGCATTATGTGCCTGTAGTTCGAGGCTCTCTGCCCCTCGACATTCATCCGACTTAGCAAACTGCTGCATCGAATCTTTCCATCTATCGTTTCCGGCCTGGGTATCTCGCAGATCTCTGACGTAACGGCGTGACTCATTTCTCCTGTCATTTAGGTCACCCCGATAGTATTCTCGCGGTTTGTTATTTTGTCGATCACGGTTACCCCAGTATGAATTGGGTGTTCTCTCGTAAGGTCGTCGCCCTCGTGCGCCGATCTGTCCGTGGTTGTACCTCCCTGACTGATACCATTGGCTCCTACCCTGGTCATGTCGATACTTCCATTGGTGGTTTTCCCACTTCGGTGATCGCCAATCCCTACTATTCCTGTTCTGGTTGCCTATCTGAGCATCAGTCTGAGTACTTGTCACCTGAGTACTCCGGTTTACCGACTGATCTCCCTCTCGAACGTTTAACGTGTTGACGGCTTCTACGTTTCTAGCTCGACCGTGCCCGATATGAGATGTCTGATCCAACTGTCTTAACACGTGCTCGGCTTCCACTGCCGTACGAATATTTGCCGCAATCAACATGCGCTGGACGTCAGCTGGGAATTGCTTTGTGATGGCGGTTATTAATTCACTTTCAGTCGGCGGGCTGTCCAGTTCGCGCATCTTCACCAGCTGGGACGTGAAATAATCGCAGAACCTTGTGGGTCCTCCCGAAGCGTACCTCCTCGAGTAAAGCTCTAACCTAAGCCCTTGCTGCGTGTCCAAACCCCAGTATTTTTCCAGAAATAGCTTCTTAAAGCCTTCGTAGCTATCAAAACAGTAGCGGAAAGCTTTAAACCATTCAAGGGCCTGGTCTTCCAAGAATTTTTCCACTACTCGTAATTTCCTATCCGCTGGTACCCGATGATCCGCCATGTAATCATCTACCTCGCGGAGGAAACTTTTTGGCGTAGTCCTAGTGCCTGGTTTGAATTTTTTTGGCTTATCGTCCGCCGAACGTAACAGGCTATACATAGGTAACGAATTTTGGCCAAGCAAGGTCGACGTCCTCTCGTCCATCGCCGGTAACTTATATTCTTCATTGCCAGGTAGTTGTTCCTTGAACAGACTGTATCCTAACTGGTGCGATCCGCTACCTAATTCCATTTTCTTCATTCCAGCTGTTTCCATTTTGAAATGTGGTTCATCCTGAATGTCTAATTTCTTCATTCCCTCTATTTCTTCGCGAAGTGCGTTAATTTGTTCTTCGTGGATCTCCAATTTCACCATCATTTTCGAGCCTTTCTCTTCGCTCCACTCGTGGATCTGTTTAGCAGTCTCTCCTACTATTTGTCCTGACACTTCCTTCCGTAACCTGGCAAAGGTTAGTTTCGTATCGGACTGCGCTGCTTGCGATACCGACGTAATCTTCTCGTCCAGGGCCTCGATTACCGCCAATGCTTTCTCCGTCCTTTCTTCAACGATCCTGATATTTGTCTGATTGTCCTCGACCTGCTCCCTTATCTCTTCGATTTTCGTGTCGCGGTCATTCGCTTTGGACCTGACCTGTTCCATTTCACCATTCAGCTGATCGATTTTCCCTTTGACATCCACGATTTCGCCATTCACGCGAGTTATGTCTCTCTCGATACTGGTCTCAACCTGATCAAGCCGCTCAACTATTCCCTCGACCTTTATTTCAACAACGGCATTGAGCTGAGAAACCGCGTCTATTTTATCGCTTAGTTCCTTAGCCCCCTTTTCGCATTGTTGTTGAACCTCCTGAATTTTGTCCATTAAACTACTGCATTTCTCCTCGATCATCTTACTAGTCTCGGTTCGGTTTTCTTCCAATTTAACCTCAAAATGTGTTAATTTACCGTCAAAGTTCTCTAATTGGTCTCTGACCTCCGCACGCCCCTGCTTGCATTCATTCTCAAGCGTCTTAATATCGTCCTTCACGCTGTCCCTGATCTGCGCACTATTCTCCTCCATCTTATTTTCAAGCGTCTTAATATCGTCCTTCACGCTGTCCCTAATCTGCGCACTGTTCTCTTCCATCTTATTTTCAAGTGCCTTAAAGGCGTCCATCAAAGCCCGCATGGCTTCACTATCCATGTCGCTATCCTTTGAGATGACAGGACCCCCCTCGCTAACGTCGGCATCAACAATCCACAACAATATAATTATTATTTATTTTAAAAGAAAAGATTCCTCTATCCAAACTTTACGTTCTTCCAGCTTCAAATAATTTTTACTTTAATCGTCATTGCAAATTAAGCCTCAAAAACGGCTATCATTGAAGCTGCCTAACTGCCTAACATCATTAAGGTTCATGAAATTTATATGAAAAGCAACGGGAAATTTCCGAAAATGATTATAATATTAGCCCTCAAATTCAGTTAATAAAGTTGCCGGTTGACCTGTAATTCTAAAACTGGGCTCGATTTTAAATACCAACACCTGTGGTATAGTGCCAGCAAATCAACCCATGCCTTCAGCATTGAGGTCCTTCAAACACACAAAGTCATCAGAATCTCAAACTGAACCCATGAAATCAACCTACTGCCACTTGAAAAGGAAAAGTAGGCGTGAGCTTACCTCTTCTCATCCACGGTTATACTAACGTAAAATATATTTCCTAATAGCAGGTTGTTTGGTGAAGAAACACACCACTGGCTCATATCCGTGAATAGATATGCACTAAGAAAGAGCCACTATTCACTTCGAACCTCACTTCTGGGAAATTCATTTTATTGTTTCCCGGGATTCGAACTAATCCCCTTGAATTTTGGATACGCCCCTGCTGACGCGAATGTCATGGCTCTGCCCATATCATTGGACCATGACTGTGTTCTCATTCATAAAACGATTTAAGGTTGACATCAAGGTGTCACTTATTCAACTATAATGAACTGGGCCTCGCGTGGAAATGTCAGAAGCAGACACGGGTTACCAAAATAATCGTGCCCACTCCTGGAAGCCGCACAAGTATGCCTTGCCTATTAATCACCAAAACACGCCCCTATCTTCGCATTAATGGTATGCGATATGTGGGATAATTATGCGCCTATTAAACATGAAAATTCGTCCGTTAAACCGTAAAACATGTCCCACCTGGAGCATCATTTTATATAGCCACACATTAGATGTCATTTTATATGGCGCTACATTTCCTACATCTGGGTAGCCCTTATTTACGGACATATCGAGCCCCCACAGTTCACTTACGCCCTTTTATCTGGCATCACGTTGGACGTGCCATTTTGTATATGTGCGCGTCACGTGGAAATGTCAGATAATATAAATATACGCGCCTATTTAATAGTAAAACACGTCCCACATTGGGCCGCCATTTTGTATATGGCGCAACGTGTACAATTATCCTCCTCGCTATCGTGACTTAGGCCCCACTTTGGACGCGCCATTTTGTATATGCACCCGCCCCTACCTAACTGGCACCGGCATGAGATCTACAGGGTCGCTAACAGGTCATGAAGTAAGAAATAAATAGGCGCTGAACTAAAGTAAGCTTAGAGGCGTACAAGGGAGGAGAAGCGGGGCATATAACTAAAAATGAGAACACCTTCGAATTAAAATATCTGACTCACAAACCGGTTTATTGAACCTTAATGATAATGGGAAATGATGCATTAAATTACCCTAATGAATTACATTAACATTTACAAATGCTTGTTGTAGGTTGTTTGTGGACCTCAGTCCGTTATACGTGATAGAAACGAGTACGTTATCGCGAAGCGATCTATCGTGACATATAGCGAATGGAAACTTTATCATAACACTGAGGCTATATTATCGCTAACACATAAAACTAACATGCGTCCGACCACACGTCTGAGCAATCCCTATTATAATAAAGACCTAAATTTCCCAATGAAATGACAAAAAGAAATGAAAATACACACATATGATACAACACCTGGGATCGAACCGACCCTCGCTATTCTAGGCATCGTCGAGCTGATGGACAGAACCACCACTGACCTTATGTACAACCACACATGACACAAAAAAAACACATACATGGTACATGATATGCAAGAAAAACACGTAAAAGGCACTTGATCTTCCTTCTGACACTGTAGGCCTCCAATGCCTACGTTGAGCATCGAACTGACAACCTCTTGCGATGAAGGCAGGGTCCTGTAATCCCTATCTAATTATACTGGTACAATTAACAACGATTCATTGGCAAACATTACCATCATCGGCCGGGTCGTGTGTTAATTATTTCACAGCTCTGCCGTGTTAGGTAGATCACATTATTTCGCCGTTCAAAGAAACTAACTTCCCTTTTAACAGCCACGTCCTTCCTTCCTCCGCTTACGGGACATTCAGACAAAAAATACACGCTGGGCCAAGGCCAGGCGGTGATTCACCCTCCCCTAGGGGTCCACCCACATTAACAGGCGTAACATTCCCTTTTAAAAGGAAACTGTAACACATCACTCGGACGTACTTCCATAATAAACTGCGGTCTTAAAATGACTCGCGCAACTCACCTTAAAAGAAACACACATCTACCCAGCAGTATCATATCATTCTTACAACGCGACTCCCGTCTCATAAAGGTATTCTTTGCCCGATTGTTATTATTATTATTATTATTATTATTATTATTATTATTATTATTATTATTATTATTATTATTATTATCGTCGTTCTACATAGCTTACCCGCTACCTTACTTATACGTGGCCATCGCGCGGAATCTATACAGCAATTACAACACAATTAAGCACTCGCGCGGCAATTAACATCTGATTACTGACTGCTAATTAATCGATGGTCGGCACACGGCTACTCTATCGTCACATGGCAATACATGCATTAATTAATTACTTTTCACACGAATCGATGTTTAATACACTTATTATGATCACTTCCTGGTATATTTAATCACCACAACAATTTAAACTTATCACTCCTTATCTAAGTATTTCAAAGGGTGGAAATTGGAGGTTGTCACGTTGGCCGCTGGGTCTCGTAGTGACGTGCCTTTGCATACCGCAGTACTTACCGTTTTATATACCATGCACTTATCAAATTAATGAATACTCTAATAACTACTCTCACTGCACTCCCATAAACTAATTATTACTGGTCTTCTGACGCAAATAAACAACAGAATCTCCCAAGAAAGAAATAATTGAAAGAATCACTATCCCAAGCAAAGCTAAAGTATTATATTCCCTTAATTATATACACTCGATTACTCAGACCTGTAGTCGGTTTCCTAAGCTAAGAATTAATTACTACGCGCCCATTCCGGCGCTCTATTTCCACAGGACTACATCTTTAAATCCCTTATAGCGTCAGTTTACAATAAATATTCCCATCCCCTCTATGCATGCCAGGTATTAGAACTTTGTACTCATCTCTATCACATGGTGATGATGCCGTCGTCAACTCGGGAAGTCCATCCTGAGTTTACTCCTCCTCCATGGGCACCACGGTGATGATTTCCATTAATATTCCATCTTGAAGTTGCTGAGCCATTGTTTGATGATGTTGGAGCCGCTAACACTTAATCCTGCACAGACACAACGACACTGTTTAAGTCACACTCCGGTTGACAGCGTTCAATGTGAACGTCCGGTCACGATCTCCTATGCGACTACGTAAGATTCTTATATTATAGTAATCATAATAATATGACTTTCCACGTCACGGTTTTCCAAAAGGTTAACACTGGCGTCACAGAGATCAAACTAAACACTGTTTATGCAAATTGGATTATTTCAGCTTAAATAGGAATTAATTTCTATTGAACAAAGACCTAACGAGGGCTTAAAAGAGCGTAGCTGCGCCGTCAATGAACCGCAAACCCGGACTGACGCTTGTCCCGTTCTGCAGTAGTTTTTACTAGGGAGCGGTACCCCTTCCCCTAATTTGCGTAGCGCCTATTCCCGGCGTACTCGAGGTAAAATAGTGCGGGCGACCGGTGACCAATATCTAGTTGGTGCGATTTAGACATAACCACTCAATTATCCTTCGGTGAATCTCTTTAAATTAATTAAAATCTGTTCTGCTCCCCCTACCGCACGGGGTGAAGTCCCGATCTCGAGGAGCTGTCGTGAGACTAAACAGATGGCCCCAGTACTTTTCCACGCAGAAACAACACAGTATTCTTTCTTCGGCTGAAAGTTATCACGGAAGAGGACATTAAACACTCTAAATAAATGTCCCAATGACATTTATCCCTTTTAAATCGGGAGATGAGCCCCTAATTAGAGTTTTATTAATTTTCTATCTCGTAGGTAATTAAGTTGGCCAGTCCGATTCCAAGATGGCTCCTATATTCCGTTTCGAAAAAGTTAGTTTCCCCTCATTCTGTGAGTCTTGAGGAGGGATGTCTTCTCTCGAGTGATGTCACAGGGAATCCCCATTCATAACCCCTCCCGGGTCTAAGTTGGCTTGGCTTCATCTACGGGGCCCCCGCTACACAAAGGATAATACTGCGCAATAAGTCGCAGACAAAGAAATCTCGCAGAATAATTTTGAAATACACAATTTATCTATCTCAATGGTATGAATATTAATTAGTTTCGGTATGACCTCCATTAATGATATGTATATTAATCATTTTCAGCGTTCTTTCATTTTAATAGCATTGCGTGTGTAATTATGGAGATCGATATCAACCAAAGGTCCTTGGATCATGCCCCTGTCGGGTTCAATATGAACCTTTGGGAAGCTGGAGTGATAATTTTAACATGAGGACAGAAAATTGTAGAAAGGCCTAAACCAGCAATATTATAGTGATGACGCTGTAATGAATTAAACTTCATTAAAAGGCCCCAATTTTTATAAAATTGGACAAAAGTAGGCTTGGATACATTAAAATGGATCTACGCAGGAGAATACCGGAGATTTTTTTATATCTTAACCGTTTATTCACAGCATTACCCACTACATGGAAGTAAAAGTATGTAAAAGTAAAGCAAAAAGCAAAGTCACCTCCGTACAGGCCATGAAGGCCCTTGGAGGAGTGGAAGGTAAAGGCTTCCAGCATTGTTAATCTCGGCACGTGATGGGGTGGAGTGGTTAGCTTTACACCCGGCCGTCTTTGCCCCCAGGAATTAACCTGGTACTCATTTTTGGTGTAGGCTGAGTGAACCTCAGGGCCATATGCACCTCCGCAAGTGGAAATCTCGTTCCGTAAATTTTACGACTTCCTGACGGGGATTCGAACCAACGTCCTTCCGGGCGAACCGAGCACGCCTTTACCGCCTCGGCTAGACAGTCCCTAGTAAAAGTATGTGCTCTGAGTAATCATAACACAAAATTTAATTTAATTTCATAATTAAGTCTAAAATACATTCATAATGTGATGGCTGTTATGATGTACATTTAAATGTGTAAATAATACAATATCATTCTTCACAGTTCTTCAAATACTACTGAGTTCGTGAAACGTAAGAGTTGTTGAAAATAATTTTGACTAATCCGGTCATGACTCTGTACCTAAAATATCTTCAATTAAAACTCTTCCTTCGCTTTCAAGTAATTCTCACTGGAATAATGAATGGTACACTGTTTGATCACTGACCCTACATGGACACAGAGAACTAATTAAAAATTTGAAACGATGAAAAAAACGAAAATGAACTCTGAATTTCCTATGACCTGTTACCACTGCAGTGAAATTTGGCATTAAATAAATTCTTTGGGAATGCTTATTTTTTACACTGGAAATAATGATTTTGTTAGTTAAACCTTCTTAGTTTGATATAATTCGCTCTACCGTTTTCGAAAGCTATAGTCTGTCAAAGCCTTAAACAAATTACATTTAGTAATTTTGCTGAAATACTCAGTAATTTCAATCTCGTGCGCTATGTCCTTGCCTGATCATCCGCCAGCTCTTGACCGTAGTTCAATGCATGGGTCTTAGGTGAGGAAAGGACGGACCCACTCCAGAGTTTTTACTTGCATGAATCTTCGCTTTCATATATTTTTGGTGAATAAGGTAGTTGTAGTTGTTATTAAATTCTAATGGGTCTAATCTTATTTAACTGTCAGTGAATATCAAGGATTTCGGAGAGATATTTTCCTTTGTTACCAATGTTTCAATTGATTCAAGTCCTTTCACAGTTTCTAGCTTCTCTGCTTGATTATTCGAGCATCTTTTATCCTCTTTAAATTTTGCCCGTTGTGTATTTTCTAAAACTATAGCTATTCGTGACCTAATCCTGGTGTCACTCTATAAGTGAATATTTGCCGGGTGGAAATTTAGATTCTGTGAAGTCACTAACTGTGATACTTTTTGCTGGATGTAATCTGTGTTCACTTCCCATTGCAAAGTCCATTAAATTATTTTGTCTCATTTCTTTTACACAGTTTTCACAAATTTCTTTTGCTTTAATAACAATAGGCGTTAGTCCTGTCAGGATACACAGTTCTTCGTGAAATCTTTCGACTTTGATGTTAATAAGCCTTTGCATTTTTACCTACGTTTTTCTGGTGCTTTTCTTTTCCATTGTTCCTATCCACATAGCTCCGCACGGCACCAGAGGTTGTTTTTCTCTTTCATTACAGTACATTAAGAGCCTCTTGTTAAAACTAGCAACATTCTTTTGTTGATTTTGACAATGCGTGAATAAAATTCCTACACTTTTCAGGTTCAATACATTACATACGTAGTATATAATCGTTAAAGTTAATTTTGCAGTCAGATATTATCCCCAGATAATTTCAACCTGTCGACTTCATCCAAGGTACTTCACTAAGGTCAATTTTTCTTTATATCCTCCTCGTTGTGAGCATGCTCTTTAATATATGCTCAGTGAAATTAATTTTTATCACGTTTAGCCCATGTTGCTAATTTATTCCCTTGATTTCATAGTTTCTTCCTTTTATGGCCAATATTAAATTTCTGGGAATGCTCCTGCTTATGATAGTTTTGTAAATTGATGATAGCAAAGAGTTGTACTGTATGTTCCAAAATCCTGGTTTACAAGCACGAACCTTGTGGGCAGTCCTTCGCCAATAACGGTCATGAAAGCTGTCATTTGGCTGGAATCACTCCTTGTCAGGTTGTACAGATTTGTAGGACATCTAAGGTACCTTAAGCTTTTATAATATTTGGCCACCAAGCTGCATCAAAGGCTCCTTGGACATAAAGGCTAACAAGCAGCTACTATCCGACCTGCTTTTAAACCTTCTTCAATACATTCCATAACCGACATCGCTGCTTTAGTGGAAATTTTTGTGGAATGAACCCGCATTTATTGTGGTTCATAAGAATGTCGGTAGAGCTATGATACATTATTGAATTCATGAGACATTTCTCAAGTACTTTCCCTCCTATTTTTATTTAACTTACTAACCAGTATTTAGATACATATTTGCTATGTTCCTTAAATGGTGTAATTATTATTAGTTGTTATCTTAACTTTTTCCACCTCTTCAGAAAATACCACATTTTTAAACAACCGTTGTACAAAGCTGTTTGAAAAGTTGGGAAACTGTTAAAAGGCTCGAGTAACCTCCTTCTTCTCCGCTTGGAGCTTTATTATGATCTGTGCTTTCTATCGCATATCTAATTTACTCTGGGGTTAAATATCGATCATCAGCTGTCATTATATCATCGTGAGTCTGAGCTCTAACGTGTTTCTGTGAGTCACCTTCATTCTGATTGTTGTCAGCTGACAAAAGATTTTCAATCATGTATATCACTGTATCATGTAGACCTGTTGTTGGGATTCCACCAGGTATGTATATTATGTTTCGTTAATGCAGTAATATATAAAAGTACGTTGAGAAAGGCCCAGAGTTTTAGTGATTATGAATTACTTTCTTTGCGATGGTATTAGAGTATGGACATTATTAGTGGGACGCCAGGTGATTTCGGCTGTTAAAATAATGTTCTTTTGAGTGTTTTGGACAGTTAGAAGCATGGGATCAAACAGGTCAGATATTCCTTTTAATGACGAACAATTCATAAAGACTGATATTCTGGATGTGATGGTCCCTTCAGATCACATTGTCCACCAACCCTATGTCCAAAAAATTGAAAAGTACATCCTCTCTCCGTAGAAGTTTGAAAAATATGGTAAATGGACTTATTAACAGTGAGGTCTTTGGTCATCCCCGCCGCAGCACTTGTGCACAATAAGTTGCAAGAATACTTATACACTTCCATAAATGCAGTAGACTGTTATTCTGAACACCTCCCGCATGACAAGAATCTTCCTATCACAGCAATAGAAGTCTAGAGAACTCGACAACTGCTCGTCTTCTGACCTGTGAACGCACATTCTGTATTGGTGCAAATATTGTTCAAGATGTTGTTGTATTTATGATCTGCATAATAGAGAAAGTTCAGTCACCGATAAATCAATGTTGGTTTTAAAAGGCGTCTTCAATTCAAAGTTTAACAACAATAACGTTGTGCCTAATAATGATTAAATTGACACTTCGCTTTGTGTACCTCTAACAATGCGTTTACGCTTAAGCGCAACCAATGTATGCAGAGTTGAAGGACCAAAACCCAATTACAATACACCTTCAAAAGGTTTAACAAAGCTGAAAATACTGTGTGTGCACAATAAGCCATTTAGTTCATTTCACGTACAAGTACCTCTACATGTTTTCTGATCCGTAATGTCTCGACGGAGTATGCTCATAATGATGCCATTGGGAATAAATTATTTTCACTCGTTTGTGTGTTATGAATACCCAACAAATACGTAAGATTTGTACGCATTCATACTTTGCTATTACTCGTTAACAATATACGAATTTCATTGTTGAGATATACTGTATTATGCTCATTTCTCAGGGACATTGAATTTTTACCTGTCAGAATACAATTGACTGGACCAAATAGAGTAAAGTCTACCGCTATAAAATAACGACTAACTACAGGTGTACTGCTGAACCAACCACGCCCCAACACCGTTATTTTTAAGTATGATTTTCTTCAATGCATTAGCACATTATGAGGGAAGCAAATAATAATGGAATTTAAAATATTGCTCTGAGCAACAAACAGTGCTGAGTGTCACCAGAAACTTGTCACTCTAACGACAACTGAGCTACAGCGCACACCGCGAGTGGGGCACTTGCCCTACTGCTACCACACTTTGGAGGGAGGTCGCTTTATTTCCTGTGGAACGGAATTCTCGAGCCCTTCCCTTTCAGCGGCTCTCACGCCTCAGATACCTATATCTGGGACATGGAGAAATAATCAGCATTCCTGTCAGATTACCTACCTAGGAACGTTCCCGAGTTACTACAGAAGACACCATGATATGGTATAAATATTTTTTTCTGGATTGGGGTCATCCGATAATTTGCATTACTGAAATTAGTGTCACAAAATATGTGACAAGTAGCAAATGTACCCGTGCTTCGCTACGGTATTCTGCATTGTATACGAATATTGAAGTAAATACTGTACATGCAGTAAATAAGATTGTTTTAAAATAGCATGTCTCTTAGCGTGATCCGAGGAACAGCACGGAGAGGTCCCCATACGTTGTTTCCAATGTAAAGTGCTTGTTACGGATTTGTGATGATAACGACAGGCTCACTTGCCTATTACCATTCACAATCGAGTTGGGAAGTTTACATTATAATTGCAGGCCCCATTGCCTACTGCGCGGTCAAATCGATTTGGGGAGTTTCCTTTACAATGGCAGTCCCCCTTTCCTACTTACAGACATATTACAAATTGAGGAGTTTTTATTATAATGCCAGGGAACTTCCCTACAACCAGTCAAAATTGAGTTGTGCAGTTATCATTATAACGAGAGGCCCCTTTTGCAACTGCCAGCCAGCTTACTACCAGTCACACCAAGTTGGTGAGTTTCCGTTAAAATAGCAGACCAGTATGCCTAATGCCAGTCACATTTTAGATGGATACATCTGTTTATAACTGCGGGAACGCTTGCCTACAGCCAAACACAATCGGGTAAAGGGAGTTTTGAACAAAACTACATGCTCCCTTGCCTTCTGCAAGTCAAATCGAGAGGTGAATTATTCATTACAATGGTAGGCCTGCCTTATTAATGCAAGTTACACAGGAACTGGAGAAGGACCCCATTCCTACTGCCAGTCAAAGTCGGTATTGGGACTACTGATTACAATAGCAGACACACTCCTTCTCGCTCGCTACAAGACGACATCAGTGAATATTTATAGATCGACATACGAAAGTATATGCATGCTTAAAATATTGCAGACCTCCATTTACAGATTGACTTCTGCAAAACGGACGTCATATCGACAAAGGATTGTACCATAAGACGTCAAATTTAGCGGCCTAAATGGCTGGTCGTATGATATCTGATCTATTCATGGGTCCGATTGAGTTAGAAACGTTGAATAGCGTAAAATTTTTGTAAGATTATCTCACATTGCATTACTTTTCAGATAATTATGTGACAGCTACATACATAGCATTTGGGTCACATATGGCTACTGGGTGGGCCAATTTTCGTGTAGGGTTTGTTGATTATATCTTTCTTATAAGTGATTGAAAGTATGAATTATGCATGTGAAAAGTCCAAATTTATTTAACGTCGAGAAATAGACAAAAATCTAACGTAAAAGGGATACAGATACAACAAAAAGATATAAGACCAAGATTGTAGATCACTCCAAATTGAGTGGAGATTGTGCATTCCCTTATGTGATAGGACTTCGCGAAGACCTGCACCATCATTAAAATTGCCTCCATATTTCGATATTCTTCGGAGAAAAGTGAAAACTTTAGAGCTCTTGGAAATGTTCTGTCCGTTACAGGCTAAAACGTATAATTTTGCCAAATTTCTGTTTTCTTGTTCGTCAGGAAGATTATGCCGCAATGTGGATTTTGGGCGAGAAGGGTTAAAATTACGACTTTCAGGAAACTAAACCAAAATATTATGCAGATGGTTGTTATTATTACCCCTTAAACGCGTGGCTGTGCGAACATTTCACCAAAATACTCAATGTACAGGCACACTCGTTAGGATTTTACTTATATAGATAGATAAGGAATCTGCTCCACGTACAACACATTTGGTCTATGTCTGCTGGACTTACCCTGCAAAACCGACCATTCATGATATCTCCCTTATTAATCTTTCTGTCGAAAAAATACACATGAAAAAAGTTTTAGAAATGGATTTACTACAAATTTGGTCGATTTCCAGTCAGGTTGGTCATGTATTCTATATATTGTGGAAGAGTAAATTCACCATTTCGGTTCCCTCTAAACCGCCAGTCCATTCCAGGAACAGGAAATGTTATTGATCTTTAAAATCTACCTTTGGAAAGGTGGATGCTAAATATAAAGTTTGGTTCAAATATCATCAATAGTTTTCAAGTTGTAAGAAATACGCTCAACACGCGCCCGTTCTTAAGTTAAGTCCGGTTAATGATATCTCCCTTATAAATCCTCTTACCGCAATGATGCACATGATAAAAAAGGTTTAGAAATTAATTTCCATTAAGGCAGGTAGATTTCCATTAAGTTTGGTTGTGTATATTTTGTGGGAGTGAAAAATCGCGGTTTCGGTTTCGTATAAATCCCCCAGTCATTTCATGGATTTAGAAATAATTTTTGCCCTGAAGCCCACCCAAGGACAGGTGGATTCTAAATATCAAGTTTAGTGGAAATATATCCAGTAGTTTCCAAGTTATAGACAAACAGACAGACAGACAAACAGAAAAACAGACACCAAAGATAAAAATATGCGGATGGTCATAACTACACCTGAAAATGGATAACTGTACAGAAATGTCGCCAAAATAGTCAATGTACAGACACACTCTAGAAGTGCAGACCTTTATTTCGATAGTTACTACTTTGAAACTCTGCGACATATCTGCAAACGGATCTCAC
The DNA here is from genome assembly GCF_040414725.1 of Anabrus simplex. Taxonomy (NCBI): domain Eukaryota; kingdom Metazoa; phylum Arthropoda; class Insecta; order Orthoptera; family Tettigoniidae; genus Anabrus; species Anabrus simplex. The sequence continues at coordinate 318,204,136 of NC_090271.1, forward strand.
CATCAGACGCCTCTTTCAGTGTTCTACATGGTTGGTCCTATGACATCTTCTCGTATTTCCTATATTTATGGTTTAGATTGAGTTAGAATCATTGGGCGTGAAATTTTGTACATTTTTCGCATACTGCTTTATATTTGTGATACTCATGTGACAGATAGAATCATAAAATTTGGCTATCACATTGCCACTAGTCATGCCAATTTGCGTGCTGAAAGTCATGATTCTATCTTCCCTATAAGTGTGCCAAATTAATGTTAACATATACGCGTGGAAGTACAAAATTAACTTGAAATCGAGAAATACACCTCTATTTAACGTATGAGGAATAGAAATACGATAAAAAGTCATAGGACCAAAGTTGTAGATCTCTCCAAAATGAAACGCGATTCTGCTTTCTGATTTGTGTTAAGACTTACAGATTAGCCACCAATTATCCCGAAATGAAGGTGTGCACCGTCGTTAAAATTACATCCATATTTCGATATTTTCTGGGGCCGAAAGTTATACATTTGCATAGCTTAGAATATTTCCTCAAAGGAAAGAGTGTCAAGCTTTCGGGATTAGCACTCGCATACATACGGTGTAATTAAGGAAGAAAATAATTCAGTAAAGAAAGTTGAAATTAATGGAAAATGGATAAAAAACAGAGGACAGCCGGATGACGACAAATATGTAAATACCAAGTGAATATATTGGAAAATCAAATGCCCCTCAATAAATTATGCTGGTGTGAGTTATGGATATAAGAAAGAGGTAACAGAGGAGAAATTTAGGTGCAGGCATTAATGAAGAGACGTTTCACATACGGTCCACGGACGTTACAGGAAATCAATAGTATAAGAGAAAATGGAGGAAAACCGTTCTGGTTTCCCTATAAACCCCCGTCTAATTTTAAAATGAAATGCATATAGAAACCTTCCTCGGGGTGAATATACTCCATATATGAAGTTTGGTTGAAATCTATCCAGCCGTTTTGCCGTGATGGTGGAACAAACAAACAAACGAACAAACAAACAGACACGAAAAGTAAAAACCACTGATTCGGTCTTGAGTTGACCTAAAACGAATAAATGTCTGAAAAATTGGAAAAACAAACGAAATTACAGACGGCGGACCCCCTACAACTTTATTTATAAGATTTTGTAACCTAGCAACCGTGCAGGTTATGTCTTATCGCCGGTGATCATCTGAAATTTAATCGTGGCAATCAAAAGCCTACGACCTTCAGTAAGTCAAAGTTTACAAGATGAAAAAACAAATAAATATCTTTCCAATTAAATAATATTGGAGTTGTTATTATTAATAACAGTACTCCCGTATGATGACGATGCTACAAGGGCAAAGAACATCAAGTAAAAATATTATGTCTTCCAAGTCATTCGCGAATTTGCTTGAATGTGCCAGATAGATATAACAACAATCACAAGGCTCAGAAATATGAGGGCTATTCAAAAAAGAAATGAATCGGACGTTATAAAATTTAAACTGCTGAAAGGATCGTATTGAAATTGCCTGCGGAGAAGGTACGGTGCCTATAATTGTGCTGAAGTCCTAAAGTCGCCGCTGGAGGGACATGGGTGTACACCATGTGACGACAGAGTGAGACCGCACACACGTTGATCGTCCACTGCACACAGTCGTGCTACAAACTGTGAAATGTAGGCTCCAGAAGAAGAGCAAAGGGGCGTAGAGCGTTTCCTGACAGCATAAGGAGTGAGTGGATTGCAAATTAATTGAAGAAAGTCACCAGTGTACGAAAGGCACTGCATGTCCATTGCAAGGATCAAGGCAAGGGAAAGACGCATGTCGTTGGACAATGACGCACGGTCTGGAAAGCCGCACCACATTATCGATGCCATTGTCCGGCAGGTGGATGCCCTCATTTTGCAAGATCAGAGAGTTACGGTTGCATCTATTGCCGCAGAGGTCGGAGTGAGCGTCGGAAGTGTTTACGCCATCATTCAAGATAGAATGAAATTCGCTAAGAGTGCGTCCAATGGGTGTCACACAGTATTCAACCAGCACAGGAAGCGTGTCGAATGGGCCTCTATCTTTAACATGTCTTGCTCTGTGTCAAGGAAGGAAATGAGTTTCTCTCACGAGTGGTCACTCGAAACGAATCATGGATTTATCACTTCGAACCCAAGTCAAAGCGACAAAGTATCCAGTGGAAACATGAAGGCTTTGAGAGGCAAACGATTTACCTCTATCACCGACGTCAATCACTAAGTTTTTAACTGGTTTAAAACGCAGCCCCAGGAATTTTACGAGACGGCCATTCACCGCCTTGTATCGCAGTGGTACAAGTGCCTCAACAGTCCTGGGCAATACTTATGAAATAACGGTGCAAGTTTTCATTTTGTACCCTCCGGCTCGTTTCTTTTTCAATGGCCCCTCTATATTTGCAATATAGCATGGTGTACGGCTCGTTAGATGCTGTATAGATGATTGCGGAGCATTCCAATTGAACCTAATATTGCGTCCATAGAGATGTGAAGTCGTGTCCGTTTGAGACCAAGAAAAAGAACATTCGTTTACAAGAAATTTAGGGATTGTGCTTCGAGCACCGATCATGAGTCTATGGACGGAGATGTTGTCTAGGTGATATTTGCTTTTATAATAGTTTACAGTTGGCTGGTAAATCGACTTCTTTTAGGCGTCCACATCTTCAGACTGGCCGATGTGCGACTCTAAGCGTACTGTAAGATCTAAGATCAGTCCTTGCTTGCTAGATGGTTGAAACAAACTATGAATATGAAATAAAGTGGGTTGGATAGGTTTATACTTTTTAAAATATTAAATGAGCGGAAATTAGGCAGTTTGTTGATTTCCAGAGTGTCTTAACAAACTGCAAACATCAAAACACCTTTTATGGTCGTCTACATCACTATACATATACAGTACATTGTTGTTTTACTGTCTGACATTCGATGTACCCTAAAGTGTTACACAGTCTACTGCCTCAGGTATAATTCATCAAACACATTTGTCGTTCTCTCATCTCCTGGTGGCATGCGATAGTGCTGCCAACCAGTGGTAGAATATTTGTGGAAAGGAAAAGCTCACTAACTCCAAGAAATTACTTGGTTTGTGATTTTCACGAAATAATAAAGAGCTTCGGATTTGAGTGTGTTATTCTATTGATTTATTGTAGGCTACGCTCACAATATTTTTCCATTATAATCTTGAAAATGACAAAAATTTGAGTTAGACGATTTTTATTTCCATAATTCGATTATCATGCGTTGATGGATGGACGTGACAAAATTGCATATTTATGATCATTTGATTTTTACTAAGGGAATAATAATAATAATAATAATAATAATAATAATAATAATAATAATAATAATAATAATAATAATAATAATAATAATAATAATAATAATAATAATAATCGTATGGCCTCAGCTACCGTGTGCAGGCATTTCGATTTGACGCCATCTGGCTGTCTGCTCGTCAATTTCGACGTTCCGTTTTGCTCTAGGCCCACTGGATGGCAGACAGAGTAAACCGGATCTCTTGTGGGCGTCTATGGCTGAGATTTTAATGAATTTTGTCGGGTAAATACCAAATTTATCATTCGGAGATCTTTTACATGCCGACATCGTACGACATGGAGTATCGAATGGACTTTTTTCCGCCCTTCAAAAATCCGACTACCTCTGCCAGGTCTGAACCCGCTATCTTGGGGTCCGGAGGCCGACACTCTACCACGGCTCCACAGAGGCAGAGCTTTCACAAAGGGAAAAGCGATTTCTTTCTTATGTGCCCTTATTCCACGTGTCCTCATCAACTTTTTCGACAATCAACATAGTTGCACATTTTGAACACATACTGTACGGACGCAGTTAGACATATTTCGCCATCCCATATCGAGCATTATAATGTGTCTTGATTTTCAGAGCATGTTTGTAATTTTAGTACTGTTTGCTTTGCCACGTAAAATATATTACAGTTAAAACGTTTTCGATCTTCGGTGATCATTGGTGATATTTTCGGGCAATTAAAGTTATCCTTCTAGAATACTAACAGCACCTTCCGTACATCCCTTACTGAATTGGGAATCGGATTTGAACAATATTTAAACTCACCTCTGTCATATTTTACCCTTCTCCTAGCCTACACATAAATCAGCGTGTCAGTGCCCGTAGCCAGGGAATATCACTTTCACTTCCAATATACCACGCAGTGTATTCTCGTCTTACACGCGGCTCGGGTGGCTTCGCCTGAAAGAACGACGCACACTTCATACTCTTTGCTTCTTGCATACTATTCTTAAAAGTTCTCAACCAGCCTATCTCCGTGATCGAATGAAGCTCCTCTCCACAGACCATAACAAAAATACCCGATCCTGCAGCACCATGTGTTTATCCCTTCTTGTACACAGAACAGCAATCTACACGAAATCATTCACCGTTACCGCAGCCCGACAATGGAATCTCTTACCAGTGGACGTCAGAAGCATGTCCAGCAGCTTAGCTTTTAAACATGCCTGTGTCGAAATACTAGGTAAACATGCATAATCATCAAATTATGACCAGAAAACACCTCCTCCTACCGCTTCTTCATCATCATTTCCCTCTTCCTTTCACAGATCTTCTTCTTCTTCTTCTTCTTCTTCCTTTCCTTCTTACTAATCCTTCTCTTCACCTCTCAACTGAAGGCGATATTTCGGTGTACTGTAGAAATGTATATATTTTCTAAACTTTTTCTTAAGTAGTTGTTAGAGTACTCATTATTAATAATTATATTCTTAATGTACTCTACGTACGATTTCTATTATATGGATGATATGATCTTTTTTAAGTGTGGTTACTTTTGTTAATGCTATTACTGTTATTATTGTTCATATTATAATATTATTATCAACAGTAGTTATTATTAAGTGTTCTAGGTTAAGACTGGTTAAGTGTAAGAAAGGGAGTACATCCCTAACTTTGCCAGGATAAATAAAACATATTACTTACTTACTTACTTACTTACTTACTTACTTACTTACTTACTTACTTACTTACTTACTTACTTACTTACTTACTTACTTACTTACTTACTTACTTACTTACTTACTTACTTACTTACTTACTTACTTACTTACTTACTTACTTACTTACTTACTTACTTACTTACTTACTTACTTACTTACTTACTTACTTACTTACTTACTTACTTACTTACTTACTTACTTACTTACTTACTTACTTACTATTAAATATCGCATGTGTACACTTTCTTTGGCTTGCTCCACATGTTACATCACTGCCCTCCGACTTCATACTGAACGCTCAGCTAATGCGGAGTACTTGGGTAACATAAATTGTGTGGTTCTGTTTTATTTCTGCGGTAGGAGTTAAATTACAAACTAGTTAGCAAGCCACAATACAAACAAATGATCTGGACACAGACAAACAGTCGTGAGTCTAGCAGGTCTCAGATAAGTACAGAGAACTTTCTCAAATTCTTTAAAGTGGCAACAAAGAACTTCACGTTCATAAAGCACCTCAAATGTTCATTATATAAAAAGTTCACGACCATTCACAAGCTTACGCAACGTAAAAAGTCGTGTATATAATATAGGCTATCTAGGATGTGACGATTAGGTATAGCTGAAACTAGAGGACACATTCCTTTCACGTAGAATAAAATATTTCAATTGGACATGTGTTCAAAACGCATTATTTCCATGTCAGAAGTCATTTACTAAAACTCTACGTAGAACATTAACCATGGGAAAGACAAACGTACAGAACATACCAGCGTAACACACAAACTCTTTCTCTCAACAAATTTTCAAAATAACCTCCGTTAACAACGATACCTTCTCAATCAATCAATCAATCAATCAATCAATCAATCAATCAATCAATCAATCAATCAATCAATCAATCAATCAATCAATCAATCAATCAATCAATCAATCAATCAATCAATCAATCAATCAATCAATCAATCAATCAATCAATCAATCAATCAATCAATCAATCAATCAATCAATCAATCAATCAATCAATCAATTCAATCAATCAATCAATCAATCAATCAATCAATCAATCAATCAGTCAATACCGATGTGCATTTAAGGCAGTAGCCCAGGTGGCAAATTCGTATATCTAGTTTCCTAGCCCTTTCTTGAATGTTTTCAAAGAAATCGGATATATATTGAACATCTCCGTTGGTAAGTTATTCCAATCCCTAACTCCCCTTCATGAAAAGGAATATTTTCCCCAATTTGTCCTCGTGAATTCCAACTTTATCTTCACATTGTGATCTTTCCTACTTTTAAAGTCGTCAATCAAACTTATTCGTCTACTAATTGAACCATTCTGTTCATTGACCAATAGTATAGATTTTAGTATTGATATTGGGATTACATGAGACCACCCACGAAGTCATTGTCTTATAGTTTATTTCATAAAAGATTCCAGAAGAAGCGTTCTTGTGTGAAGAGAGCTAGAACGTCATTATGAAAATCTCCAGAACCTCATTAAAGGGAGTTATGTCCCAAGCCAAGCCTCTTAATGAAGATTGGGGACGCTTCCCGGATCCCGGCAAAACTTACCTTCGGAGGGAAGAAAGAATTAAATTAATATCTTTGGTTACGGAAGAGTTGCATTGGATTTGATACAAGAATTACAACCTGCATAATTTCTGCTTAATTTTGATATGCATTAGGGCTGCAATCATAAATGCATTCGTTAAGTAGGGTACTTGACGTGCGTTGTGCGGGAAAACTTCGAGTCGCGGGCGCGCGTATCCTGCACGCGATCAAGCGGCGTGGCTACGCTACCCTGATTATAAATGCGTGGCCGCCTGGCACATCAGCCTCATTCTTTGACCGTAAGGCTGCTTGAACGAAGTCGTCATGCTACAAGTCGGCACCGTGAACAACATTTTGTCTTCGAGCTGCACATACAACTAGTACTACTGAATCTGCGAGGAAGTAAGTAGTCAACTTGCATATTCAGCTAAAGTCTTGATATTACCTGTGTTGATATGCTATGGTGAGGTGAGGTACTGCCTATAATAGACTGATGAACCAGTAGCTTCATATTTCTGTGAAGTTGTAACTGACGTAATGCTGGAATAAATATAGGCTCAGGGTACTTCTTCCAGAACTACATGTTGTCCGAGTGAAAGGATGGAATAACAGTGTTACTAAGAGTGGTGAAGAAACTATAGTGTACCAGGTTTAAAATTCATAACAAGACTTGGTCAATGTAACGTGTGAGGTACGGTAGTAATGGAAACAGGCATCAAGTCTGGACAGTCTGTAATAAATGAATTTGTTTTCAGTTACCCCTGCATCAAGCCAGAACGAGCTTCTACATCATCATTGCGAGGAAGCCACAACCGGAGCTGAAGCCGACACGACATCGGGAATCGATCCAGGAACGTTGGGCGTACCTGATCAGCGCGACGTCGAAGGGGACATCTTCCAACCATCTAAGGAGCTGTACGAGGGACTCACGCAAGATAGAATGTCTCCAATTGTTCACCAGTATCTGCTGCAAGCGTCGCAGTTTGTCATGATGTGGTAAATTCAGTGGTCCACAGGAAGGGCCGCTCCGTCATGTCATCAATCATATAATGTCAGAGCTTTCCAATTCTGTTTCAAGCATGTCATTTAAATTTGGATAGGAATAGGGGGCCGTCAGCCAACAGGTTAGTAATGGTAGGAAAATTCTTGGTAATAAAGAGCTAGGCCTCAAGCTCGAACCCCGTACATTAGGGTAGATGATATTTTGTAGATTCCTTGTTAGTGTGTTTATATTTCATATCGATAGTATTATATTAGCGTACGTGTTATCTTCATGGGTCAGGTCGAACTCCCTTGGTCATAGTAGGTTAGTCTAACAGGTAGGCACTATTTATTGTGTCGCGTTCAGGCATTTGTCTCTGCAGACGTAGGCTGTATAGTTGAGACCAGGATGTTACCCGTAATTCACATCGCTTTACTGACAGGGCGAGCGAGTCCCAATGTTTGAGAGATGTGAGCATTATGCATGTAGCTGACTGTATGTATTGTTATGAGAAAGCCCAGCACAGTTTGAGAGTGTATTGGATGCATTGGAGATGCCTTATTATGGCCATGTGACTATCGCTTAATGATTTGTGCCTTTGTATTATCAAGGTTGAGCCCATGGGAGGCGGAAATAAGATTTGTTATATTGCTGGTGATATTGAGATGAGTGCGGATAGCCCAGGTGTATTTAAAAGAGTGCTTTTAGCAGCCAGATTATGTGAGGTGCTGTGAAAGGCGAGGTTTCTTAGCCCGCAGTCAGCTGAGCTCGTAAATTATGTGGACTGCCGCTTGTCAAGTGTTCGAATGGTGAGGGTTGTTGTGCCTGACGTCACAGTCTTGGAACTTAGTTATATTGCTGTCTGCAGCTTGTCGAGTGTGTAAGGGGGGAGAAGACGACCTTGATGTTTTGAACGCAGGGAGAGATTTTTGTTCTGTTTGTTCTATTCTAATTTGAACACTGGCCCGTTTGATATTGACCCCTTGGACATGTTGGTTGTGTTCTTTTTATATTGTTTGTATATGAATATTATACGCCTTACTCTTCATGGGACCAGGGTTCGTGACCGAGTCAGGACACTGTACATTATGTGTTTATATTTGTTTGCACCGGGGTTCGATGGTACGAGGCATAGTAAATTTTATGGGAATTACTGTTAGATGTGTATTTCAGCAGATATCCGTTTTTCTAGATTTCATTACTTACACAATTGTAACATGCTTGTTACAGCACAGCTGTTTCTTGAAAACAGTGAACTGGTTGTCATCGGCTCAACATTATCTTTACCTCAATCATATTTGAAAGCTCTTATATTTGTAAATAGTAGATTTTTATGTAATAAATCCCTGATTGTAAAACTTTGAATGCAGCGATGTTTTCTGTTAGATATTTTTTATTTTAGCTGATTCTTACCTGATTAGTCACATATCCTAGTGTTTTATCTTAATGTTGCCCATTGTTCACCCATGTTATCCCTGAGAAGTGCGCTAGTGCACGGCCGAGCGAGGATGTGTGTTCAGGTAAGACTATGTGCACAAGCTCACGTTTGTGAGAGTTCTTTCACTACTGTACTCTGGGTTCGAGACCGGCTTTCGCCTGGCCGGAACCATAGGTTCCTGTAGGGCACATAATGTCATTACATGATATGTTCCCACTGTCAGCTCGGAACATGCCACTTAGTCGAGCAGCGCGTCTGCTTTCTCCCAAGTCATCCTAGCCCCAACCTTGCACACTACTACAGAGACTTCACCTATCTAAAGTGCTTAAACATCAGGTCAGCACTGTCAATGATAACGGAGGGCATTTTTAACATTTCATATCGACAAGAGCTTCACATGCTATGCTGGTATGTTCTCCTTCTTTGTGTTGCCCATAATTAACGCACTGTATAGAGCTGTAGGAAGTGAGTTATAACATGTCCCTAAAGCACATTTTCTTCTTCTACGTGTGAGGTACGTGTCCTGAAAGATGATGTTATTTGTTATTCTGTATAGAGTAATAAATAAGTTACAATTTTGTGAGCAACAGTAAAATGACCTCGATAATGTTGTGAGATGGAAAGTACGCAATGGTATGATGATAAACGGGGTTAAAAGTCCGGTTGTGAGTTTCACAAATAGAAAAAAGACCTCTCAGTTTTAATTACTGCGTTGATGGGCAGAGTCCTGGTCGGATATGCAAAATAATATGCGTATCCCCTCCGCATCCACAAAATGGTTATCCGATGATAATTTAAATATTTAACTACAGCATATAACACCCCAGGTACTGAAATGTCGTATGGCTTTTAGCGCCGGGATATCCCAGGATGGGTTTGGCTCACCAGGTGCAGGTCTTTCTAATTGACACCCGTAGGCGACCAGCGCGTCGTGATGAGGATGAAATAATGATGAAGACAACACATACTCCCAGCCCCCGTGCCGTAGGAATTGACCAATTAAGGTTAAAATCCTCGACCCGGCCGGGATCGAACCCGAGACCCTGTGAACCGAAGGCCAGTACGCTGACCGTTCAGCCAACGAGTCGGACACTCCAGGTTCTGAAACGTATAGATGTGTTAACATAATAAATAGGCCAGATACCTGGCACCAGATCCCCTAGAGTCGCAACTTTATGAGGGATTTTCTCCTTCGACAACTACCTACGTATTGCACTTTGATCCTTCCTTACATTAATTGCGGGCAGGAGCCAGTTATACTTAGATCAGATTTTTGCTTTATGGTCTCAAGGATCTATATATCACTATTCTCCCATACCAATGTCAAGTGTCGGCTAAGCACAGGCAAAAATAAGAGGATACCTGAGTGAAAATCAATAAACGTAATTATATATAAATTATCAGCAAAGTTATCCGCTCTGTCACACAGTTTGCATCCGTCAAGACACTAACTTCGCGGATATCCGCATCCGTGCAGTTCTCTATTCATGGGGTGAAAGTTACTTCTGGGAATCATAGTAATTATCTAGGCGTTAATGTGAGGAAACATATTAATTGCGGTAGTCACATACAGTAAATGGGATTTTACATACAGTGTACAGATCTATGCACATGATTTTGAGGGTATTTGGAAGTTGTAGTAAGGATGTAAAGGAGAGCGCATGCAAATCTCTGGCAAGACCCTAACTACTGTATGGTTCCAGGGTATGCGACTCTCGGCAGCATTACCTGGTTCAAGAAATGGAAGAAATACAAACAAACGCAGCTCTATTTGATTTTGGGTGATTTCCGACAAAAGAGTAGCGTTACAAAACTGTTGTAACGTTTGGGCTGGGCAGACTTGGGAGAAAGTAGACGAGCTGCTCGACTAAGTGGTATGTTCCGTGCTGTCAGTGGAGAGATGACGTTGAATGACATCAGTAGACGAATAACTTTGAGCGGCGTCTTTAAAAGTAGGACAGTTCACAATATAAAGAAAACGTTGCAATTCAAGAGGACAAACTGGGGCAAATATTCGTTTATAGGAAGGAGAATTAGGGATTGGAATAACTTACCGAGGAAGATGTTCAATTAATTTCCAATATTTTTGAACATCTAAGAAAAGTCCAGGAAAACAAAAGATAGGGAATCTACCACCTGGACGACTGCCCTAAATGCAGATCAGTAGTGATTGAATTGATTTGGTTTTGTATGTATCTTATTGTTACACCCTGTATCCATGGTTAAAAGTGATTTGATAGAACCTGAGGGTATTCTTGCAGAACGATACATGTTATTTTGATTACAACTGTTCTTTTTTATATGTATTTTAGAGTATTACATTTTGTTTTCTCGATAGACAATAAAACTGTAAGTTGCATTAACTGAATCGACACTGAACGAATAATGGTCACCTTCTAAGAAATTTCGTAACTTAGGTACAGTGATTTTGTGCCAGATTAGTTGTATTCTGTAGGCTTCAACATGAGCTACTTTAAGTCTGAAGAGATCCAACCTGTGTCCCTACTGCAATATTTTACGCTGTAACATATTGTATTTGTTGCTCAAGTTTGCCTACCTTTCACGTTCAGGCTGAATGTAGAGCCAGTAGTCTGCAGTGTTAATCCCAGATATTCTATTATGGAGGTCTCGCATGTAAAGCTTCGTTTTTATATTATTTTTGAGATTCCCCCTCGTTTTCTTCACTTCCCAGCCTTTAATTTTGCCTAGTTAGTATTCAAGGAATTCTTGCTTGCTCACTCTCTATTGCTTTCAAAAGGTGTTTGTAAGTTTCTGGGACACCAAGAAATCAGTGCAATGTCAAGTGCGTACTATACATGAAGAGTTTGACATAATCAGTACATACCGCATGTACGATACCCATTGTCTTTAGGTTGAACAGTGGAAGACTTACGGGGGAACTCTGGATGTTTCACCACGAATGCTTGAACAGCCGGGGGAAGTGCATGGAGGGGAGTGTTACCAAAGCGCCGTCACTCACGTTCTGTAACTATAGATTTAAATGATGTGTGTCATCACCTCTAGTGTGGCTTATTCCTACACAAATATTCATTCTAATCTGTACCACCACTACCACCACGAAAATACCAGCAACGATCCTTTTCATTACTATCAAGAGAGCTCAATATTTTATATCTACAGAGATTATGGATATTGAATTGTATTTATTTTAACTATTTATAAAATAATTAGATTATTAAATGAGCAGTGATCGTAGACGTTCAAAAATATAAAGCACATACAATATAGAGGTTTTGATAACCATAGACAACTAGATCAGAGCTACGCTTTCCATACCGACTTAGACAGTCGCTGGTAAAACCTGTTAAAAGCCTGAAATCAGTAAGTTACTCCGCATTGCCGCTAGAGCTCTGGGCGTCAAGAATATAAGAGCCCGCCGGTAAGTGCGAGACTTTTAACAAAAGTAAAAGCTTAAACCTAAATTTCAGTGACAACGTTTGCTGGTATTGAAACAGTAACTTCTCGATCTAAATCTTAGTATATTAGCAGATTTAAAAAAATATTATAATGATTTTAATTATACTCTCCCTCTGTTTAAAGAAGTCTGTTATTTTCAGCATTGCCATTAAAAACCAGAAAGAAGGAAGAGGTGTACCACATTTAACATGGGACAGCTGGATGGCGTAGAGTGAATATTTAACTCATTGCTCCAATAACCATTTTTGCAATTTGCTTTACTTCGCACCGACACAGATAGGTTCTTATGGCAACAATGGGATATTAAAAGGCTAGGAGTGAGAAGGAAGCGACCGTGGCTTTAGTTAAGGTACAGCCCCAGTATTTGTCGGGTGCGAAAATGGGAAACCGCGGAAAACCATCTTCAGAGCTGCCGACAGTGGGGTTCAAACCCACTATCTCCCGAATGCAAGCCCACAGCTGCACGAATCTAACCGCACGGCCACTTGCTCGGTGCTGCAATAACCAACCTGAGAATGTTATAACAGTCAGCAGTTTCCTATCGCTACAATTTCATTATTTGCGTGTTATCACGACAACAATAGTGATTATCTGCCTAATTGTGACAGTTACGAATGCATATGGCATTCTACGTAGTGAGAAATTTAATTATATAATGTGCATATTCATGAATTGCCCGTTATTTCACATTTTATCCTATAACGCAAACGCAAAAGGGACAGAAAAAATGAACACTTCTAGAATTGAGATAAAAATTAATGTAAACTTCTTTACAGAAGGGTGAATTTAAGTAGATTTTATGGGGTTTATGAGACTGATACTTCAGGCAGTTTTGACTTTTAAAGGTCCGGAACACACATGTTTACGGACCTGCTCCCCTGATGATGACATGGTTAGATACTAGCGGGCGCTCCAACCCCGTGCATTATACTATGAGAGACCCGCATTCACTAATGATGAATGGGATGCCTGATCACTGGTTTATAAAGGAGCGCTACAACGTGCTATATTTCGGATGTGAAACAAATAACAGTCATTTTATTGCACACGGTCTGGAACATGATGTATTTTTAATTACGCCAAAGATGCAGAAATTAAAGTTCATTGATTTATATACATACAGACATTCCACTCTACGAAAGAGCTTGTTGGATGTGGTACGTGTCTTGAACGATCCGTTAGCTCTTTATTGAAACTCTGTTCTGCAAAACACATGTTTGGAAGGCACGCGGCTATTTGAGCATACCCCTTGCGAGCTGAATTCCAACCAGATAAAAATGATGTCTGTGTATTCCTTGTTGCTGAACACTTCAGCCATTGGCGATAAGTTGACAGCAAGTATAGTTCTGCTGTACTAAATACCAGCCTACTACTATGCTTTATAAAAAGAGACGTACTGTCTCAAGGGGACGCATTAGACGGGTAGAGCTGAGGTACACGACGCCAGCGGCCGTCAGGTTTTTATCTCTTCGTATTCTGCTGTCACCTGCCTTGATCAGTACTACCCCTGTGAAAATCAGTTATTAGGCATCCCATTCATCACTGATGCATGCAGGGCACTTATAAGTTGAAAGTACGTCGCTGGTATAATCTAGAACAATTTGGAAGAAATACGGTTTTTAACGGTGAAGGAATTACAAAAATGGAACGGTTATAGTTCCAGAAATATGTTTTCACACACGAACGATCTCACCTCCTAATGACGATGGGGATCAAACCTACTGTTTTCCGATTGCAAGTTTACTGCTACACGAACCGTACCATGCAGCCAACCCCACGTACAAACGGATTTTTGTTATTATTCTTATGATTATATTATTATTATGCCACAGATGCAGTTTCCCAGGCTATGTAAACTGCGCGCCTTCTGTATGACTATCTATGAAAGTAACCAAGAACTTTTAAGACTTTCTGAAACTGTCTTCTCCGATGGTAAGATGGCTCTGCCATCTATTTTCTACCTATCTCTAGTAGACTAAACACGAATTAATATCTGAAGTTATTCCATTTGTTGTACTTGTAAAACATTTCTTCTCTTTTTGGATATGCCGAAATTGTCAACACTCCACCTTGTTCCTCTTCTAATATAATCTGCGAAGATATTGCATTTGTTGTAGCTGGCAAACCTTTTTTCTGTTTCTTTTTCATGTGCCGAAGTTGTCAACACTTCACCTGGTTCTTCTAATGTAATCTGCCTATCTCATTCCTGTAAGTTTCCTAGCCAATCAAATCGGGGCAGAGTACAGAAATTAAGCCTATGACTGCTTTGGATCTTAATTTAACCTGGAATTTTCCCCTACGGATCTATTTAAGGAGAACGCTTTAGGGCCATCTTGCCCAATTGCTCCCGTTATTGAGAGCGCGACTCGACAGAGGTTAGAGCGGACCAGGAGGCATGGCGCGACTGGCTTGGAGAAGATCCAGTGCTAACGGGTAATGGTAGTACCGGTGTGTGTTTCGAGGGGAAGATTCCATGAATTTTCTTAATATTTATTATGTAATCTTGTCTTTTTCGGCCTGAAAATGTAGGACCTTCTGCGCAGTCTTCGGACTCAATTTCTATTCCCTACAGGGGAAATACTTCATGTAAGGGAGCACCAGAGGTGTCGCTCGGAACACTCCCCTTCTACTTTTCAGCTGGTTGACTATAGTTTCCATCCTCTCAATTCCGGAAATTAGTATGGGATTAGCCTCTCTCTTGTCTCTTCCCAAATATTCGTTAAGGAGTGCTGATGTTTCACCTCCTTGCCTTTGATAAATGGCCTGTTTTTTATTCCTAAGGCCTTGTAGTATGGGTAATTATGCCCCTCTGTATTCTTTAGGATACTTTGGATAAACGTGTATACATCTATATTCCATTGAGAGACAGTACTTAACCTGATTTAGAAACCTTTTAATGGATAAGCCCACCGCGGGGCAATTTTTATATTAGAAAGACGAAGTTGGAGTCACACAATTGGTTACTAGTGTAATTGAAAATGCAAATAGGAACAGATTGCATGATTGAGGCTAGCCTGCAATGTATCTTGGAGCTTAGAATCCTATGATATTGAACCGGTCAGGATCAATTATGCTTTTCCACATGTAAGTTAAGGACTGGGAGTTTCTCCCAATTAATCTTGTACTTGATTAAGGAATAGTAAGTCTAATGAATTGTTGGAGCTGACGAGTTTGATATTAATGTGAATATTTCCAAGTAATATTTCAAATGTTTCTTATTATGTCATTAAATAACTCTTTCTGAATTTTAAGAAAGAAAAGACGTAGCACTGTTTGCTCCCCTGTCCAGCCATTCATTTTCCTCTGTAATCCACGCCAGCTCTTATATATCTTATTACACATTCTTGGAAGGCACTTTTACTGACCAAAGTAACTAAATTAATTACGTGGCAGCCTGTAGCATTTTTTTGTTCCTTATACTCTATATTCTGATCCATTGTTTCTTTAATCATAAATCAACAGTTAATGGAACTAAAATTCCTGATAAGCAACCCTTTCCAAGGAGATTCCTGTGAATGATCGTTTGCTTCAGGTCAGATTTACTGCAGTTCTCCAAGAACTTGCTGTATAGTTATAACTTTAAAATTTATTATGGTATCTTAATCACCAGGATAATGCCTTTCGTTATACCTCAAATATCCGCAAAACACAATTTCGCCTGCATCTATTTTCCGTGTAATTGACATTCGCCTAATTAAATTTCTTAGTACGTGTGTTGAATATGCCTATACTTCGTTTAACCCTGAATGGCAGCCCACCCTTTGGGAGCTAACAGAAATTCGGGGTCTCAACCACATCCATCAAAGATGCGTTCAATCTTCTGAAGCATAGTCATATCCATTAAGTTTCAATGCATGCAATATGAGGTTAAAAATAAAACTTTCATACCTGCAATCATCATCATCATCATCGTCTTCCTCTTCAATGGATGATGTAATTTAACTTATTCTCGCCTGGTATAGAGCCAACCTTTAATCTGGCTGTCTCGTTGAATGATCAGCGCACTGATCTTAGACCATAGGGCACCGAGTTCGATTCCAGGGCGGGCCGGAGAATTTAACTGCGTTTGGTTAATTTGTATGGTTCCGGAAAACTGCGTTTTTGTGTTTGACCCAACAGTATTCTCTGCAGTTTCACACAACACACCACATTACCATCACACAATAGAGAAGTACATCCCTCCACATAGCGTTCGTGACAGGAAGGGTATCCTGCCGTAAAACAAATCCAAACAGATATGTGCAACACAGTTCGCACACGGAACCCCACAACAGTGTTAAAAGTGTAAGAAATAGAAGAAGGAAAATTATAGAGATACTATTTTCGATGTCGTCAAGATTTCCTCTTCCCTCTAGCTGGATACTGAAGAGCACGGTTTGGAACGCGGCTGGTGTCCTTTCTTATTATGTGTCTAGTAATTTCTGTTAAACATGATTCTAATATTTTAGATTCCTGATATTTATATAACCTACCTAGTACTGAATTACGTGCCCTGTCACAGAGAAGAGCAACCTTCGATGGCCGTCAGTAACTCCATTTCTGTGCTTAAATTCTCATTTTGAACAGGTTTGTTGTCACCCAGATTTCACTTTCTCAAAGCAAGGTCGCTCTAGCTCCCACTTCATAAAATGTTATCTCCATTTCCTTCCCAACATTTATAAAATGTATTCTCAGTTAGACGTATATCGCTTAGTAGTATAATGCAGGGATTCGTGTGCCTCCTCCTCCTCCCGCCGCCTCCTCCGCCTCCTCCTCCGCCGCCGCCGCCCGCGGGAAATTTGAATTTTGGCGGGAAATTTGAATTTTGGCGCGAGATTTGAATTTGTAAACAAAGCCACGTGCTTTTTGACAGCTGTCATCGACAACAACGCAACGCTAACCTCACTGCTGCCATCTTGACGGGCCTAAACCTCACTAGTGCCAACTTAACCTAACTAGCATGAGGTAAACAAAGCCACGTGTTTTTTGACAGCCACGTGCTTTTTGACAGACAACAACGCATCGCTAACCTCAGTACTGCCATCTTGACGGGCCTATACCTCAGTAGTGCCAACTTAACCTCACTAGCGCGAGGTAAACAAAGCCACGTGCTTTTTGACAGCCACGTGCTTTTTGACAGATTTGTAAACAAAGCCACGTGCTTTTTGACAGACAACAACGCATCGCTAACCTCAGTACTGCCATCTGGACGGACCTAAACCTTAGTGGTACCAACTTAACCTAACTAGCGCGAGGTAAACAAAGCCACGTGCTTTTTGACAGCCACGTGTTTTTTGACAGCCACGTGCTTTTCTGACAGCTGTCATCCGCCATCTTTGAGCACGGTGCTGCCCTCTTTCGTCACCTATCATCGGCAGTGCTGCCATCTTGACGGGTCTAAACCTTAGTGCTACCAACTTAACCTCACTAGCGTGAGATAAACAAAGCCACGTGCAGCTGTCATCCGCCATCTTTGAGCATCGTGCTGCCCTCTTTAGCTACTTACCTTTGAAATGTGGTACGTTATCCGCCATCTTGCATCCGAAACCTCAGTGCTGCGCTCTATGTAGTGGCGGCAAATTCCATGTGCTCTTGTTTGGAAACAAAGCCACGTGCAGCTGTCATCCACCATCTTTAATCACCGTGCTGCCCTCTTTAGCTACTTACCTTTGACAGTTGTCATCCGCCATCTTGCATCGCCAACCTCAGTGCCGCACTCTATGTAGTGGCGGCAAATTCCACGTGCTCTTGTTTGGAAACAAATTCACGTGCTATTTTTCTGACAGCTGTCATCCGCCATCTTTGAGCACCGTGCTGCCCTCTTTAGCTACTTACCTTTGAAATGTGGTACGTCACAGCTGTCATCCGCCATCTTTAATCCAGAGAGAACAGTGCTGCAATCTATGTGGTGGCGGCAAATTCCACGTGCTTTACAAATCAACATGCTTTTTTTGACAGCTGTCAACCGCCATCTTTAATCACCGTGCTGCCATCTATGTGGTGGCGGTAAATTCCACATGCTTTACAAACCTATATGCTTTTCTGACAGCTGTCATCCGCCATCTTTAATCCAGAGAGAACAGTGCTGCCCTCTATGTGGTGGCGGCAAATTCCACGTGCTCTTGTTTGGAAACGAAGCCATGTGCAGCTGTCATCCGCCATCTTTGAGCACCGTGCTGCGAGCAATTTCGTCAGTTGTCATCCGCCATCTTTAATCTACAGAACACCGTGCTGCCCTCTTTATGGCTACTACCTTAAGCACGTAGTAGCGGGCAATTTGAAAAGTTCTGTTAGCTATCATCCGCCATCTTTAATCACCGTGCTGCCATCTTTAGCTAGATACCTTTGAAATGTGGCGGCGGATAATTTGAAAAATGCTTTTTGACAGCAGCTATCTTTGAGCACCGTGCTACCCTCTATGTGGTGGCGGCAAATTCTACATGCTTTACAAACCCACGCGCTTTTTTTTTGACAGCCATCTTTAAGCAACAGAGTACAGTGCTGCCCTCTTTGTTGTGGCGGCAAATTCCACGTGCTCTTGTTTGGAAACAAAGCCACATGCTCTTTTGACAGCTGTTGTAAAACCCCTCAATGGGGGTATATGCATATATGAATATATTTATTCATAAATCCAGCCAAGGGAAATCCAAAGTATCGGTGACACCGAGTGCTTACAAACAGTAGGGAATAAATTTACGCGATGAAAAAAATGCCAAATTGAGAATTGAGGCCGTGGTAAAAGGGGTTCTTCAAATAAACATTCCAGAATAAACACAGATAGCGCAGTGGAAACGATGCTAGATAATATTCAAAAAAAACTAAAAGAAAATGGCAGGAGAAATAAGGGACAGGTGAAAATAGAAGAGAAACCAAGACAAAATTTGGAAATATACATATATTAGAAAAATCAAATCAAACTCTTACAATATTAGAAGAATAGAAGTCAGTACGAATACGGAATTTTCCCAACCAGAATTAATACAAATAGTTACATCAAGAGTAAAATATTCAAGAAAATGAAAGCAAATAAGAAAAGGGGCCAGGAGAGGAAAGGGATGGACGAAAAGGGGATGAATACAGTTTAAAGAAAAATGTTGAACAACGAGAATAAGAAAGAATGTTCGCAGTTACCAGATTGAAGTATACCAACATGAAGTCTACAAAGCAAAGTCTAATGTCATGTGAAAGTTGCCACCTCTTCAATTAACACCCGAAAATAGGCACAAATAAAGATTGTCCTACTGGCTTAAGTCACTGTATACAATAATGAAACAGTCTCCAAGTGTACCAAAACATACATGGTGAAGCATTAACCACAAGTGTGTATAGGAGTCGCAGAGTTGCGGATATACCACACGCACATTTTGAAAGCAAACAGTCACTGGATAGTCAATAGAGGCTTTGAAATTGAAAATGCAAGTAAAATCTCGGCCTGGAAATGCACTGCTCCCAGTCAAAATTTGCAAATAAAATAGCTCCAAATGCAACACAGCATTATTTACAATAAGGACATTTTTAGTTTGTCATACCTCATCTCGAACCAAGTAGTTCTGCCCAAAAATGGAGAGTCCAGGGCACATGTCGCTAAAGACGGAGATGATGTTAAAGGTTCCTCCCTCCACACAGGCCAAAGTCCATCTCAACACATTCAGAGGAAGGCCGGGTATTTATAGTGTGGAATAATGAGACATATGTCTGGAATATTCCAGAAGTTAGTGGAGCATGCGTGACAAAGCGGACGATGTCACATGACGTCAGGCAGCGAAAGGGAGGTTAGTTTATCGTCGGTCGGAAAGGTGGATAAGGCAGAATTCGTGCAAGGTATGATGTGTGCAAATCCACATAAGTATGTAAATTCCAGTTGAAGAGAAAATGCGGTGTGTATCCAGATGAAGGTAAGTCCCTATTAATTGTAGAAAAAGGTTATGTGCGTGGCGAGGTTGATAACAGTAGTTGCCGGTGAGGTGAAGAGTCCGTTACATCATCCGCCGGGCACCAGAAAAAATCCAAAGGATTTTTTTTTTGGTAGTTGTTGAAGCAGCTGGAGATAAGTGAAGACGGCTGGTGGAAGACGAGAAGCGGAAGATACAGTTGAATGGCGACGGCGAGGCGGCCCCAGGAACAGCAATGGAGGGCCCTTCCATGAGCTGGAGCGGGGGTCGATAGCAGCCGCAACGGTATATCAAAGAGAAAAAATACTGCAAAACAAAACAAGAGGCGGCAGAAAAATGTCCAAACACAATAAACATGCCTAAATAGAGAAATAGAAAATAGAAAAAGGTAGAGGAGGAAAGGAAACAAGAAAAGGGCTAACGCGTTAGCAAAGGGAAAAGGGTAAGGAGAAAAGGGTAGTGATAAATTAACATAGAAATATAAATATAAATATTACAAATGACAAGAAAATTTAAAAAATTTAAGAACAATTACAAAAGAGAAAAATAAAATGGTTGGGAAGTTTTATGTACACTCCCATTACAACCTGTGCCAATTGGCTGGGAGGGAGACTGGAGAAACCTGTGTGGAGGGAGAAAAAAAAGGAAATTCCATAAAGGGAAAGAAAAGAAGGGGGGGATGAGGCAGACAAACAAAGAAAAAGAAAGGAACAAAAAAAAAAATAAATAACACTGGGAGCAATAGACATTACCAGACCAGATGGAGAATAGAGAGGAAAAAAAAAAAGCAGAAAGAAGAGGAGGTAATAACAAGAAAAGAAAAACACAGGGCAAAAGAAAAGAAAATCAAGATATGAAAGTTTTCAAGAATGAAAGCGCTTGAGCTGATTTAGATGAAGTTTTTTAGTATCAAACAAATCAGAAGTGGATTGCAAATATACAGTGACAGGAGTAGGGAAAGACAAAATACGGTATGGTCCAAGCCATCGAGGAGCAAGTTTGGCAGAAATGGCATTAATTGCCGAGCTGTGTGGATGATTAGCAACGAGGACTAAATCACCAATTTTAAAAGTGGATGGCTTATGACGAGCATTATAAGCTTTTTTGTGGACCTGTTGAGCTTTTAACAATTGATCAAAGGCGTCTTTCCAGAGTGATGAAGAGGATGGCTGATCAGAAGATTCAAGGAGGTTGTGCAGATCCCAGGTTAGAGAAAGAGGAGTTTGAAGATCACGACCAAGAAAAAGCTTAGCCGGAGTCTGAGCAGTAGAACTATTGATACTAGAATTAAAGGCTAACGCCAAAGAAGAAAGATGAGAATCCCAGTCTTTCTGGAAAGAACTATGAAATATAGATAAAGCAACTTTGAGATTACGGTGATACCTTTCCACGGTGTTGGACTGAGGGTGGTAGGGAGAAGTCAAGATACGCTTGATACCCAGCTGAAAGCACATATTAAAAAAAACACTTGAAGTAAAAATAGAAGCATTATCAGAAACGATATTAGCAGGCAAACCGGTAATAGGAAAGATTTGTTCAGTGAGTAAATTAATGATGATCTTAGTAGAGAATTTCCGTAAGGGTCGAAGGACTAGAAATTTTGAGAAGGCATCCAACAAGGTAAAAATGTACAAGTTGCCACGAGAAGAACGAACTATGGGTCCAACTAGATCAATGAAAAAGGTTTGGGCAGGATGAGTGGGTGGCAGGGCAGAATGAAGACCAGCAGACTTTATGTTTAAAGGTTTAGATGTTTGACACAATTCACAAGTTTGAACAAAGGTGCGAATAGATTTGCGCATTTGAGGCCAAAAGAAAAGAGAGGCAATACGGTTGTACGTTTTAGTGATGCCTAGATGCCCGCCCACAGGGGAGGAATGATAATATTGTAAAATCATGGGTTGAAGAGCCTGAGGAAGCACCACTTTAGGAGAAGCTTTCTTAGTGGGTTTGTAAACCAAGAGATCTTTAAAAATAGTAAAGGGACCCTGATAAGAGGGATCAGAGATGGATTGTTTGAGTTGGATGCAGAACTGATCGGTGAGCTGATGCGACTGACAGGATTGAAAGGAAAGAGGAAAGTCTGTTAACGAAAGAACCGCATGAATGGAGGAAGATGAAGGCATCATAGAAAGATTCGGGGGTAAATCGTCAGTAGTACTTGACTGAGGAGTGGAAGTGTCAAATAAGCGACTAAGAGCGTCAGCTACAGAATTCTCAGTGCTAGAAATAAATTTAAGGGAAAACTTAAATCTGGACAATCGCATGAGCCAACGGCCAGTTCTACCAATTTTAGGTGCGTTATGTAACAACCATGAGAGAGCCTGATTATCTGTCTTGACAAGAAATTCTTTATGTTCCAAATACTCTGCAAAGTGTTCAATGGAATTTAATAAAGCCAAGGCTTCACGCTCGAAGATAGAATATTTTCTCTCAGTAGGAGAAAGAAGTCGACTGAAATAGGCGATAGGTAGAGGAACATCATTAACAACCTGAGTTAGAACACCAGCCACAGCAAGATTGGAAGCATCAGTATGTATTTCAAAAGGTAGGGAGAAATCAGGAAATTGAAGAATGGGAGCATGCATCAAAAGAGACTTAAGCTGAAGAAAGGCGTCCTGTTGAGATTGAGTCCAAATGAAAGGGACGTTTTTACGTTTCAGATAATTGAGAGGCTCAGCAATGTGAGAAAAGTTAGGAATGAACCGGTGGTAGAAAGAAACCATGCCTAAAAAGGTGCGTGTTTGTTTGAGATTTTTGGGAGGTGGAATATTAGAGATAGCCGAAGTACGTTCGGGATCGACAGCTACTCCCTGAGATGACACAATGTGACCTAAGAACTTTATAGAAGTTTGAGCTAGAGAAATTTTAGAGGGGTTAACTGTCAGACCAATAGAACGTAGCCTGGAAAGAACTTGGTGTAGATGCGACATGTGGGACTCAAAATCTGGGCTAAAGATTAAAAGGTCATCAATATAAGGATAGAGAAATTTGTACTTGAAATCTGAGAATAAGGAATCCACTAATCTCTGCATGATTTGTGACCCCAAGTTCAATCCAAAAGGAACTTTTGTGAACTGAAAGAGGCCATTTGGGGTGATGAAAGCAGTAAGGCGACTGCTCCGAGAGTCCAAGGGGATTTGGTAGTAAGCAGAATTGAGATCTAAAAGAGAAAAATATTTAGCTTTAGAAAAAAAGTGGAAAGCGTTTTGCATTTTAGGAATAGGATAGGAGTCATAGAGGATTTTGGAGTTTAATTTACGGTAATCAACTACCAGGCGCGAAGAACCATCAGGCTTGTCGACAAGAAAGGCCGGAGAGGCATAATTGGAAGAAGATGGGACAATGGTACCATCCAGAAGCATTTTGTCAATAATGTCATCCATTTTGGCCATCCGAGGAGGGCTAAGATGGTAAGGAGACGAACGAACAGGTGTTTCATCAAGTAAATCAATGTGAGCCTGATAATTAACAACGGAGCCTAAAGTATCTGTGATAACATCGGCAAATTCAGATTTCAAGGCCTCAATTGCATCTAGTTGGGGAGCAGTGGCATAAATATGCTGATGACTGAATACATGGTTCATAGGGAAATCGAGGGGGTCTACCAAAGGGATTTGAACATGCGGATTGAAAAAGAAAGAGATAGAGGCCATAGCAGTATTATAAATAAGGCCAGTATGAGCAAAAAAATCATATCCCAGAATAACAGGAAGTGAACAATTATTAACCACTTGAAATTCAAACGGCCAAGAAAATTGGGAAATTTTAACATTAAGTTTTAGGTGACCCATGATTTCAAGAGTGTGCTGAGATATGGAAAGACATCTGATGGTAGAAGGGCGCAATTGAAGATGCGGATGCGTTTGTAAAAGTTGCTGAAAAAAGGAGAAACTGATAAGGGAAATTGCAGAACCTGAGTCTAAGAAGGGTAAGGAGGGAATGTTATGTAACTGTACAAGAGTATACGACTGTGATTTAGTAGCAGGCGAGAAAGTTGAGGAAACATAAGGCAGATTTTGCCCAAGAGGTCGTGAGCTGCCTACTGACGACGGGAATTGAAGTTTCCCAAGGTAGAATTGGTACAATTTCGTGCGAGGTGCCCCATAGCCTGACACCGATAACAGCGAAGGCGAGAAATATCACTCTGAGAAGGTGAACGAGTGGTAGAAGGCATGCGAGTTGTTGATGTGTTAAACTGGGGAGGTGGGGTAGACGAATAATAAGAAAAATTGCTACGGGTATTTAGAATATCTAGTTGAGCAATGTGGTAAAGCTGAGGAATAGTAGTGGGTGGCGTAAAGGGATTGATGATTTGGCGGAAAGCTGGAGAGGCATAAAATCGAATAAGAGAAATAATTTCCTGGGGATGTTGAGCAATAGCTAACACATCAGAATAGCCAATAATGGAGTCAAGATAATCGTAAGCTGATTCCTCTGGACGTTGATGACGTCTGATATATTTGTTACTCAGCTGTTGTCTAATTTCATAAGGCAGAAAATAAGTATGTAAAACCGAGCGAAAATGAGCCCAATCATGAGAAGACTTCATATACTGGAGCCAAAAATTACTAAGATGACCAGAGGTTTTTGGATAAAGCAACGAAAGCAATTGGGAAAATGGAGCCAAGTCCGTCTGTAGAAATTTGCGAACTAAAAAAAGCCACTGTGTCAAAGTATCAGGATCAGTAGACTGAATGAGGGGTACCTGATCGAGACATTTAGTCAAAATATGGAAATTAAGTGGTTGATGTGAAGAAGGTGTGTGATGATATGGAGATTCATAAAAATATTGCTGAGAAGGGGATGGTGGTGGAGTGCGCAAATCGGGAGAATAATGCTGTGCTGGTTGAGTTTTATGGGGAGAAGGCGGAGGTGCTTGATTAAGTGGAAGTTTGGATTCGGCAGTAAAAAGAGAAAGATCAGGATAGAGAGGAGTGTTAGGTTGAGGCGGGGTTGGTAAAGGTTCAGAGGATGAACTAGAAGAAACAGTAGTAGTAAGAGTACTAGACGTGGAAGTAAGATCAGAATTACAAGGGAGAAAAGGATTATAAGACATATTAGTAAAAGGATTTGGATCCGAAAAATTGAAATGGGGATCAAACGAAATGTCTGAAGTGTCTGAAGTATAAGGAGAAAAATTATCTGAAAAATAAGCCATGTTGAAAGAGATGACAAAAAGAAAAGCAAAGTCTAGCGAGGAAAACCACTAAACCTCAGAAGAAAGAAACAAAAGAACTAAGGCAGTAACAGGGTGAAGATTTAGAGTGGTAGTAAACTGCGACTTTATACTCTGCTACCATGTGTAAATAACCCCTCAATGGGGGTATATGCATATATGAATATATTTATTCATAAATCCAGCCAAGGGAAATCCAAAGTATCGGTGACACCGAGTGCTTACAAACAGTAGGGAATAAATTTACGCGATGAAAAAAATGCCAAATTGAGAATTGAGGCCGTGGTAAAAGGGGTTCTTCAAATAAACATTCCAGAATAAACACAGATAGCGCAGTGGAAACGATGCTAGATAATATTCAAAAAAAACTAAAAGAAAATGGCAGGAGAAATAAGGGACAGGTGAAAATAGAAGAGAAACCAAGACAAAATTTGGAAATATACATATATTAGAAAAATCAAATCAAACTCTTACAATATTAGAAGAATAGAAGTCAGTACGAATACGGAATTTTCCCAACCAGAATTAATACAAATAGTTACATCAAGAGTAAAATATTCAAGAAAATGAAAGCAAATAAGAAAAGGGGCCAGGAGAGGAAAGGGATGGACGAAAAGGGGATGAATACAGTTTAAAGAAAAATGTTGAACAACGAGAATAAGAAAGAATGTTCGCAGTTACCAGATTGAAGTATACCAACATGAAGTCTACAAAGCAAAGTCTAATGTCATGTGAAAGTTGCCACCTCTTCAATTAACACCCGAAAATAGGCACAAATAAAGATTGTCCTACTGGCTTAAGTCACTGTATACAATAATGAAACAGTCTCCAAGTGTACCAAAACATACATGGTGAAGCATTAACCACAAGTGTGTATAGGAGTCGCAGAGTTGCGGATATACCACACGCACATTTTGAAAGCAAACAGTCACTGGATAGTCAATGGAGGCTTTGAAATTGAAAATGCAAGTAAAATCTCGGCCTGGAAATGCACTACTCCCAGTCAAAATTTGCAAATAAAATAGCTCCAAATGCAACACAGCATTATTTACAATAAGGACATTTTTAGTTTGTCATACCTCATCTCGAACCAAGTAGTTCTGCCCAAAAATGGAGAGTCCAGGGCACATGTCGCTAAAGACGGAGATGATGTTAAAGGTTCCTCCCTCCACACAGGCCAAAGTCCATCTCAACACATTCAGAGGAAGGCCGGGTATTTATAGTGTGGAATAATGAGACATATGTCTGGAATATTCCAGAAGTTAGTGGAGCATGCGTGACAAAGCGGACGATGTCACATGACGTCAGGCAGCGAAAGGGAGGTTAGTTTATCGTCGGTCGGAAAGGTGGATAAGGCAGAATTCGTGCAAGGTATGATGTGTGCAAATCCACATAAGTATGTAAATTCCAGTTGAAGAGAAAATGCGGTGTGTATCCAGATGAAGGTAAGTCCCTATTAATTGTAGAAAAAGGTTATGTGCGTGGCGAGGTTGATAACAGTAGTTGCCGGTGAGGTGAAGAGTCCGTTACACTGTCACCCGCCATCTTTAACCAACAGAGCACTATGCTGCGGGCAATTTCGTTAGCTGTCATCCGACATCTTTAATCAACAGAGCACCGTGCTGCCCTCATGCGGGGTAATTTCGTTAGCTGCCATCCGCCATCTTTAAACACCGTGCTGCCCTCTTTATGACTACTACCTTAAGCACGTAGTAGCGGGCAATTTCGTTAGCTGTCATCCGCTATCTTTGAGCACCGTGCTGCTCTCTGTAGTAGCGGGTAATTTGAAAAGTTCTGTTAGCTGTCATCCGCTATCTTTGAGCACCGTGCTGCCATCTATGTGGTGGCGGCAAATTCCACATGCTTTACAAACTCACGCGCAGCTGTCATCCACCATCTTACATCGCAAACCTCAGTGCTACACTCTATGTGGTAGCGGATAATTTTAAAAAGAAAAATTCTACAGCAGCCATCTCTCGACGCTAATTGCACAAGATGGTAGCTATACATGACTCCTTAAAGGTGCTCATGCAAGATGATCGCTATACATAGACGCCCTTGGGATGCTTGCGCAAGATGGCGGTTATACAAGGCTCCTTATGAGGGATGCTTGCGCGAGATGGTGGTTGCTCTTATGAGGCGGCTCAAGGATCCGTGGCTAGAGACGCCCTAAGGATGCTTGCGCAAGATGGCGGATGCAAGATGGCGGCTATACATAGCTCCTTATGAGACAGCCAGTACAACATGTGATCAGAACATTGATTGATGTGTTCAGAACACTGTACTCGATACAACATGTGATTAAAACATTGTGTGGTGTGTTCAGAACACTAATCGAACGCTGTATTAGGGGATACCTTTGTTTATATTGAAACATAACAAGACTAGAATTGAACACTGCACATTGATTGATGTGTTCAGAACACAAAATAAGTAGAATCGAACACTGTACTCGATGTCGTTAACTTCAACATGTGATTAAAACATTGTCTGGTGTGTTCAGAACACTACATAAGTAGAATCGAACGCTGTATTAGGGGATACCTTTGTTCTAAGAAGATCAGATTGAAACATAACAAGACTAGAATTGAACACTGCACTCGATGTCGTTACATGTGATCAGAACAATGATTGATGTGTTCAGATCACTAAACAAGTAGAACCGAATACTGTACAACATGTTAGGGGGATACCTTTGTTTAGATTGAAACATAACAAGACTAGAATTGAACACTGCACTCGATGTCGTTACATGTGATCAGAACAATGATTGATGTGTTCAGATCACGAAACAAGTAGAACCGAACACTGTACAACATGTTAGGGGATACCTTTGTTTAGATTGAAACTAACAAGACTAGAATCGAACACTGCACTCGATGTCGTTACATGTGACCCGATACAACATGTTAGGGGATACCTTTATCCTAAGAACCGAACACTGTACAACATGTTAGGGGATACCTTTGTTTAGATTGAAACTAACAAGACTAGAATCGAACACTGCACTCGATGTCGTTACATGTGATCCGATACAACATGTTAGGGGATACCTTTGTTTAGATTGAAACATAGCAAGCCTAGAATCGAACATTGTTTGATGTGTTCAGTACAACTTCAATGATTAACATACACACTGTGCACATATCGCATAGCTAAAAACACACTGTGCACATATCGCATACCTAACACTTCAAATGATTTGCTTAGTACGAAAATAAAAATAAAAAATCTATACCGCGTAGCTAACTCGTTCATCACACTGCTAAGACGCTTAGTAATTGTGAATACACTCATACGAAAATCAAGAAAGCACACTGCGTAGCCAACTCTCTCGGCACGAAAAAAAATCTATACCGCGTAGCTAACTCGTTCATCACACTGCTAAGACGCTTAGTAATTGTGAATACACTCATACGAAAATCAAGAAAGCACACTGCGTAGCCAACTCGCTCGGCTCACTCGCTTAGTAATTGCAACACACACGGATAAGAATGTTCCGAGATACTTACATGTTTTTTAAGGGGGGTGAAAGATCATAAATTATATGTACACACATGTTGTCTCCTCCAAGTTGTAAGATGAAATAGACGCAGTACTGCGAGTTTCCACTCTAGCTGGCGAACGGAAGTAGCATGATATCTCAGCAAAAAATAAAAATACGCGTGAGCTTGCAAGTCAGACACAATGATGGATACCGCGATTCAAATCCTGGTAACTTATGCCGTCGGGAAGGGCATCCGGTGAGCATCTAGCTGTAAATCCCCGATTCTCGACAGATTCTTAATCCCAGTTCTTTGACGTCAGGAAGGGCAACCGGTCGAATACAATAGTGTATGAAGTAAGAGGTTAGATACTACCAGTTTTGTGTCAGGAAGGACAACTAGTCTTAAAACAAAACAGATTCTTAATCCGAGTTCTTTGACGTCAGGAAGGGCAACCGGACGAAAACTATAGTGTAAGAGGCTAGATAGTGCCAGTTTTGCGTCAGGAAGGGCAACTCAACAAATTCTTGCGATTTAAAATCTTAGTCAGGAAGGGCATCCGGCTGTAGTGATACTGCGATTTAAAATCTAGCTGTAAATCCCCCGATTCTCGACAGATTCTTAATCCGAGTTCTTTGACGTCAGGAAGGGCAACCGGTTGAAAACAATAGTGTAAGAGGCTAGATACTGCTAGTTTTATGTCAGGAAGGGCAACTCAACAAATTCTTGCGATTTAAAATCTTAGTCAGGAAGGGCATCCAGCAGTAAAACAATAGTTCGTGATTTAAAATCTAAGAAGTGCATCTAGCTGTAAATCCCCCGATTCGCGACAGATTCTTAATCCGAGTTCTTTGACGTCAGGAAGGGCAACCGGTTGAAAACAATTATCGAACACGCATCGCGAAGGCAAGAGTGTGCAGCGATATGCTTGCTTAGACTTGCAGATTACGAAAGAAACATAACAAGACTTGAGTCATAAAACAAATTCTTGCGATTTAAAATCTTAGTCAGGAAGGGCATCTGGTACTAAAACAATAGTTCGTGATACCGCGATTTAAAATCTAGCTGTATATCCCCCGATTCTCGACAGATTCTTAATCCGAGTTCTTTGATGTCAGGAAGGGCAACTAGTTGAAAACAATTATCGAACACGCATCGTGAAGGCAAGAGTGTGCAGCGATATGCTTGTTTAGACTTGCAGATTACGAAAGAAACATAACAAGACTTGAGTCTTAAAACAAATTCTTGCGATTTAAAATCTTAGTCAGGAAGGGCATCCAGCAGTAAAACAATAGTTCGTGATTTAAAATCTAAGAAGTGCATCTAGCTGAAAATCCCCTGATTCTCGACAGATTCTTAATCCGAGTTCTTTGGCGTCAGGAAGGGCAACCGGTCGAAAACAATTATCGAACACGCATCGCTAAGGCAAGAGTGTGCAGCGATATGCTTGTTTAGACTTGCAGATTACGAAAGAAACATAACAAGACCTGAGTCTTAAAACAAATTCTTGCGATTTAAAATCTTAGTCAGGAAAGGCATCCAGCAGTAAAACAATAGTTCGTGATACTGCGATTTAACATCTAGCTGTAAAACCCCCGATTCTCGACAGATTCTAAATCCGAGTTGTCAGGAAGGGCAACCGGCCGAAAACCATAGCGTATGATGTAAGAGCTTAGATACTGCCAATTTTGCATCAGGAAGGACAACTAGTCTTAAAACAAAACAGATTCTTAATCCGAGTTGTCAGGAAGGGCAACCGGTCGTAATACTATGGTGTATGAGGTTAGATACTGCTAGTTTTGCATCAGGAAGGACAACTCAACACATTCATGTGATTTAAACACATTTTTATCCCCAAGAGAATCGAACCCGAGACTACCGGGTGAGAGGCATGCATACTGTAGGCTATAGGTTTGTTCTACTGTCCATGAAGTCGTATCAGCGCAGAGCGAGCAGCGGAATGCGTGTGTTAGCTGAAATTGTACACGTATCTTCCGGCTCAACCTTGAGCGAGGACACTACATGCTGATAAGCGACTTGTAACTCGCGAACGTCTTCTTAGCTGAGTCCCATGTAAGCTCTTAAAACACAGTACTAATTAAGGTTGTAAAATATTCTGAAATAGTCCTCCTCTGTGGTGTAGTAGTTAGCTGCTACCCTCGGAGGCCCGAGTTCGATTCCTGGCTCTGCCACGGAATGTGTAGCATTTAGCCTATGTAAGTTCCTAACGTAAAATATCATGATTGTACGGAGAGGTTAAAACACACACAGTGCCTACTCCTATCGAAAGAGCCTGCACGGTACCGGCATGTAGGCTTCTCCTGGTGAAGGAGCTTGCACATGGTTTAACGCCTCCTATCAACAGCCCTTACTTAATGCTGCCTTTTTTGCACACCCCGCCTCACACCATAGTTTTACGACCGGCTGCCCTTCCTGACTAGGATTTCAAAACGCAGTATACGCGATAAATTTGTTGTAGCGGGTTTTATAACTAGATATCCCGGTACCGACACATAGCCTACTCTGAAGAAGCCTGCACAAGGCTTATTGCCTCCATCCGACAAATGAATCAGCATCAACACTCTTGTACTCAAAAAATAATTTTCGACCGAGTTCGATTCCCGGCTCTGCCACGGAATGTGTAGCATTTAGCCTATGTAAGTTCCTAACGTAAACTATCATGATTGTACGGAGAGGTTAAAACACACACAGTGCCTACTCCTATCGAAAGAACCTGCACGGTACCGGCATGTAGGCTTCTCCTGGTGAAGGAGCTTGCACATGGTTTAACGCCTCCTATCAACAGCCCTTACTTAATGCTGGCTTTTTTGCACACCCCGCCTCACACCACAGTTTTATACGACCGGCTGCCCTTCCTGACTAGGATTTTAAATCGCAGTATACGCGATAAATTTGTTGTAGCGGGTTTTATAACTAGATATCCCGGTACCGATACATAGCCTACTCCACTGAAGAAGCCTGCACAAGGCTTATTGCCTCCATCCGACAAATGAATCAGCATCAACACACTTGTACTCAAAAAATAATTTTCGAAGGAGTCTGCACAAGGTTTAACGTCCCCATCAACAGCCCTTACTTATTGCTAGCTTTTTTGCACACCCCGCCTCACACCATAGTTTTACGACCGGCTGCCCTTCCTGACTAGGATTTTAAATCGATATCCCGACATAGCCTACTCCTACCGAAGAAGGCAGCTTAACGCCTCCATCCAACAAATGAATCACACTAAAACACTCTTCAATCATTCTCGCTACTTCGGATGATAGCGGGTTCGAACTGGAAGCTGTAAATGCTAGGCGTGGGACCTATGCGATCATCATTACATGATCTAGCCGGATGCCCTTCCCGACGGCATAAGTTACCAGGATTTGAATCGCGGTATCCATCATTGTGTCTGACTTGCAAGCTCACGCGTATTTTTATTTTTTGCTGAGATATCATGCTACTTCCGTTCGCCAGCTAGAGTAGAAACTCGCAGTACTGCGTCTATTTCATCTTACAACTTGGAGGAGACAACATGTGTGTACATATAATTTATGATCTTTCACCCCCCTTAAAAAACATGTAAGTATCTCGGAACATTCTTATCCGTGTGTGTTGCAATTACTAAGCGAGTGAGCCGAGCGAGTTGGCTACGCAGTGTGCTTTCTTGATTTTCGTATGAGTGTATTCACAATTACTAAGCGTCTTAGCAGTGTGATGAACGAGTTAGCTACGCGGTATAGATTTTTTTTCGTGCCGAGAGAGTTGGCTACGCAGTGTGCTTTCTTGATTTTCGTATGAGTGTATTCACAATTACTAAGCGTCTTAGCAGTGTGATGAACGAGTTAGCTACGCGGTATAGATTTTTTATTTTTATTTTCGTACTAAGCAAATCATTTGAAGTGTTAGGTATGCGATATGTGCACAGTGTGTTTTTAGCTATGCGATATGTGCACAGTGTGTATGTTAATCATTGAAGTTGTACTGAACACATCAAACAATGTTCGATTCTAGGCTTGCTATGTTTCAATCTAAACAAAGGTATCCCCTAACATGTTGTATCGGATCACATGTAACGACATCGAGTGCAGTGTTCGATTCTAGTCTTGTTAGTTTCAATCTAAACAAAGGTATCCCCTAACATGTTGTACAGTGTTCGGTTCTTAGGATAAAGGTATCCCCTAACATGTTGTATCGGGTCACATGTAACGACATCGAGTGCAGTGTTCGATTCTAGTCTTGTTAGTTTCAATCTAAACAAAGGTATCCCCCTAACATGTTGTACAGTGTTCGGTTCTACTTGTTTCGTGATCTGAACACATCAATCATTGTTCTGATCACATGTAACGACATCGAGTGCAGTGTTCAATTCTAGTCTTGTTATGTTTCAATCTAAACAAAGGTATCCCCCTAACATGTTGTACAGTGTTCGGTTCTACTTGTTTAGTGATCTGAACACATCAATCATTGTTCTGATCACATGTAACGACATCGAGTGCAGTGTTCAATTCTAGTCTGGTTATGTTTCAATCTGATCTTCTTAGAACAAAGGTATCCCCTAATACAGCGTTCGATTCTACTTATGTAGTGTTCTGAACACACCAGACAATGTTTTAATCACATGTTGAAGTTAACGACATCGAGTACAGTGTTCGATTCTACTTATTTTGTGTTCTGAACACATCAATCAATGTACAGTGTTCAATTCTAGTCTTGTTATGTTTCAATCTGATCTTCCGACATCGAGTGCAGTGTTCAATTCTAGTCTTGTTATGTTTCAATCTAAACAAAGGTATCCCCTAATACAGCGTTCGATTCTACTTATGTAGTGTTCTGAACACACCAGCCAATGTTTTAATCACATGTTGAAGTTAACGACATCGAGTACAGTGTTCGATTCTACTTATTTTGTGTTCTGAACACATCAATCAATGTGCAGTGTTCAATTCTAGTCTTGTTATGTTTCAACCTAAACAAAGGTATCCCCTAATACAGCGTTCGATTAGTGTTCTGAACACACCACACAATGTTTTAATCACATGTTGTATCGAGTACAGTGTTCTGAACACATCAATCAATGTTCTGATCACATGTTGTACTGGCTGTCTCATAAGGAGCTATGTATAGCCGCCATCTTGCATCCGCCATCTTGCGCAAGCATCCTTAGGGCGTCTCTAGCCATGGATCCTTGAGCCGCCTCATAAGAGCAACCACCATCTCGCGCAAGCATCCCTCATAAGGAGCCTTGTATAACCGCCATCTTGCGCAAGCATCCCAAGGGCGTCTATGTATAGCGATCATCTTGCATGAGCACCTTTAAGGAGTCATGTATAGCTACCATCTTGTGCAATTAGCGTCGAGAGATGGCTGCTGTAGAATTTTTCTTTTTAAAATTATCCGCTACCACATAGAGTGTAGCACTGAGGTTTGCGATGTAAGATGGTGGATGACAGCTGCGCGTGAGTTTGTAAAGCATGTGGAATTTGCCGCCACCACATAGATGGCAGCACGGTGCTCAAAGATGGCGGATGACAGCTAACAGAACTTTTCAAATTACCCGCTACTACAGAGAGCAGCACGGTGCTCAAAGATAGCGGATGACAGCTAACGAAATTGCCCGCTACTACGTGCTTAAGGTAGTAGTCATAAAGAGGGCAGCACGGTGTTTAAAGATGGCGGATGGCAGCTAACGAAATTACCCCGCATGAGGGCAGCACGGTGCTCTGTTGATTAAAGATGTCGGATGACAGCTAACGAAATTGCCCGCAGCATAGTGCTCTGTTGGTTAAAGATGGCGGGTGACAGCTGTCAAAAGAGCATGTGGCTTTGTTTCCAAACAAGAGCACGTGGAATTTGCCGCCACAACAAAGAGGGCAGCACTGTACTCTGTTGCTTAAAGATGGCTGTCAAAAAAAAAGCGCGTGGGTTTGTAAAGCATGTAGAATTTGCCGCCACCACATAGAGGGTAGCACGGTGCTCAAAGATAGCTGCTGTCAAAAAGCATTTTTCAAATTATCCGCCGCCACATTTCAAAGGTATCTAGCTAAAGATGGCAGCACGGTGATTAAAGATGGCGGATGATAGCTAACAGAACTTTTCAAATTGCCCGCTACTACGTGCTTAAGGTAGTAGCCATAAAGAGGGCAGCACGGTGTTCTGTAGATTAAAGATGGCGGATGACAACTGACGAAATTGCTCGCAGCACGGTGCTCAAAGATGGCGGATGACAGCTGCACATGGCTTTGTTTCCAAACAAGAGCACGTGGAATTTGCCGCCACCACATAGAGGGCAGCACTGTTCTCTCTGGATTAAAGATGGCGGATGACAGCTGTCAGAAAAGCATATAGGTTTGTAAAGCATGTGGAATTTACCGCCACCACATAGATGGCAGCACGGTGATTAAAGATGGCAGTTGACAGCTGTCAAAAAAAGCATGTTGATTTGTAAAGCACGTGGAATTTGCCGCCACCACATAGATTGCAGCACTGTTCTCTCTGGATTAAAGATGGCGGATGACAGCTGTGACGTACCACATTTCAAAGGTAAGTAGCTAAAGAGGGCAGCACGGTGCTCAAAGATGGCGGATGACAGCTGTCAGAAAAATAGCACGTGAATTTGTTTCCAAACAAGAGCACGTGGAATTTGCCGCCACTACATAGAGTGCGGCACTGAGGTTGGCGATGCAAGATGGCGGATGACAACTGTCAAAGGTAAGTAGCTAAAGAGGGCAGCACGGTGATTAAAGATGGTGGATGACAGCTGCACGTGGCTTTGTTTCCAAACAAGAGCACATGGAATTTGCCGCCACTACATAGAGCGCAGCACTGAGGTTTCGGATGCAAGATGGCGGATAACGTACCACATTTCAAAGGTAAGTAGCTAAAGAGGGCAGCACGATGCTCAAAGATGGCGGATGACAGCTGCACGTGGCTTTGTTTATCTCACGCTAGTGAGGTTAAGTTGGTAGCACTAAGGTTTAGACCCGTCAAGATGGCAGCACTGCCGATGATAGGTGACGAAAGAGGGCAGCACCGTGCTCAAAGATGGCGGATGACAGCTGTCAAAAAAGCACGTGGCTGTCAAAAAGCACGTGGCTTTGTTTACCTCGCGCTAGTTAGGTTAAGTTGGTACCACTAAGGTTTAGGTCCGTCCAGATGGCAGTACTGAGGTTAGCGATGCGTTGTTGTCTGTCAAAAAGCACGTGGCTTTGTTTACAAATCTGTCAAAAAGCACGTGGCTGTCAAAAAGCACGTGGCTTTGTTTACCTCGCGCTAGTGAGGTTAAGTTGGCACTACTGAGGTTTAGGCCCGTCAAGATGGCAGTACTGAGGTTAGCGATGCGTTGTTGTCTGTCAAAAAGCACGTGGCTTTGTTTACAAATCTGTCAAAAAGCACGTGGCTGTCAAAAAGCACGTGGCTTTGTTTACCTCGCGCTAGTGAGGTTAAGTTGGCACTACTGAGGTTTAGGCCCGTCAAGATGGCAGTACTGAGGTTAGCGATGCGTTGTTGTCTGTCAAAAAGCACGTGGCTGTCAAAAAACACGTGGCTTTGTTTACCTCATGCTAGTTAGGTTAAGTTGGCACTAGTGAGGTTTAGGCCCGTCAAGATGGCAGCAGTGAGGTTAGCGTTGCGTTGTTGTCGATGACAGCTGTCAAAAAAGCACGTGGCTTTGTTTACAAATTCAAATCTCGCGCCAAAATTCAAATTTCCCGCCAAAATTCAAATTTCCCGCGGGCGGCGGCGGCGGAGGAGGAGGCGGCGCCGGAGGAGGAGGCGGAGGAGGCGGCGGGAGGAGGAGGAGGCGCCCGAATCCCTGCATTATACTACTTCGCTTTGAATGTATTCAAGTTGTTTTGAAAGTAATGATTCTCTTCTACGTTGTTTTCACAACACAGGAAATTGGAGTACTTTATACGGTATGTTCGAAGATTGTGTCTTCGATTAAAATATTTGATTGGACCGTACAGAGTCCAGTATTTTCTATCTAAAAATTACACATATCGTCGTTGCCGGAACAAAACATCCTATGTGATAATATTGTTGGAGATATACTGACCCGCAGCACATACGTTATGAAGAGCGAGAATGCCTTGACGGTATTCACACAATATTGCACCTTAGATGACAGAATAAATCCTACAGTTATTTTATATAGTGACCATGCTTAGGTACGTTATGTGACGGGACTGTTTGTTCAATAATTCTATCTGTTTGTGTTAATATCAAGCATATTTCCACTTGAACCATGGCTTCATGGAAGAGTTAATTCAACTGCAACTAGAAGACAATAAACAAAACACCATCAACTATACAAACACACAATAATGTAGAATAATGTAACACAAGATATTGTGAGTGATCGAATATCAAACAGAGTCATCACATCTCTGTATGATACGTTTGCCATTCAAATCATATCAGCCGAGTATGGATTCCTTTTTATTATTTCAATATTCTTGTGAAACCACGTAAAGCAAAAAATTTGAATTTTATGAACTTCTTCAGATTTCTCTACGTTAAACAGAAGTTCTGCCACCAGCCATTTGATTTGCAAAATAGACATATGCGACAAGAATACAAGTCAAACACAATACGGAGTCTATTATTTCAACAAATTCAATGACCAATATAAATATTTATACAACTATCCAGGCCACATCACGTTATAGGAATGAAACCTTCACAATTCTCTGCTTTTATCGAGAATTTATTCTGTAAATTTAGCTGAGAACGGTAGGACACATGTGTCAGGCTATTTCACGTGCTATGCTACATGTGTAATTCCTGATGTGCTTCTTTGGCATGTTTATGTACATCATCTTTGGCACCTTCAAGGATTTTGCGCAGATGAAACGTCAGTTTATATTATACGTTATTTTTGTCCACTCATTTGAAATTTATTGGAAATGTGAAGGATGTTTCAATTAAACAGGCTTGACGTAAAACTTAAGTCTGCTGACGATGCCCTTCAATTACATCAAAATGGAAGTTTCTTGCCTACATTATTCGCTTCTTAATGCGCAAAGACCTTGAAACCATAACGAGAAGAGGAACCGTCGTAGAGCTTGTAGAGCCTAATTTCGCGTGTTTATAAACTTACCCTCGCAAAGCAAAGCCATCTCTGTGTTGGTCTGCTTTGCTGAATGGCCAGAGTTGTAGTCTTCTATTCAGATTGCCCCGGGTTCAATTCCGGGAAAGGCTGGGGATTTTAACCACGCTTGAGTAATTTCTCTTTCTCACGAACTAAGAGTCCTTGCGCGCCTTATTACGCATCTTCATTTAAATACAACGTATCACACCGTCCTGCCATAAGACTGGCCTTAATACGTAAAATATGTGAACACCAGGTAATCGGGTATTTAATGGTTGTCGTATGGATGTAAAGGAGAGGGCCTATACGTCTCTGGTAATACCCCAATTAGAGTTAGGTTCCAGTGTTTGGGGTACTCACGAGGATTACTTGATTAGAGAACTGGATTTTTTAAAGCAACACGAATTGTTCCGCGGGATGCACAGTTTGAGCTAGAAGACTTGGGAGAAAAGAGCTGCTTGACTATGCAGAATGTTCCGATCTGTCAGCAGAAATATGGTGTGGAATGACATTAATAGACAAATAAATACGAGTGGTGTTTTTATAAGTAGCAAAGATCACGGTACGATGATCAAGTTAGAATTCAAGAGGACATATCAGGGCTAATATTATTTTATAGGAAGAGGAATATTAGGAATTGGAATAACTTACAAAGGGACACGTTTGATAAATATCCAAATTATTTTAAATTATTTAAGAAAAATCTAGGTGATCAACTGAGAGGTAATCTGCTACCTGAGCGACTGCCATAATTGGAGATCAGTGGCAATTGATTGATTGGTTGATTGATTAATTAATTGATTGATTGATTGATTGATTGATTGATTGATTGATTGATTGATTGATTGATTGATTGATTGATTGATTGATTGATTGATTGATTGATTGATTGATTGATTGATTGATTGATTGATTGATTGATTGATTGATTGATTGATTGATTGATTGATTGATTGATTGATTGATTGATTGATTGATTGATTGTCAGAAGTTATGCATAGAAAATTAATTTTCTTCACCAAGGCCTTCCTGCACGATCACGAAATCTGATGAAAAATTAATAAGTTTTACTAGTAGGGTACGAAGGCTGAAAATGAAATAGTGCCAATATTGTTATCTAATTAACTAAAAAATGCAATTGCATTACATCCCTTCAGTGTAGTAAGCTACAAAGTCTCTTGCCTTTTGCTATTTGTATGAAGCCTTTGGGGACCGCTGGCAAGGCGTTCTCTGTTTATGACGGCAACGGAGCGCAAACTGCGCGCAGTACAGTTGCTACGTCAGGAAATCCCTAGCCTCGGAGGTGTTCCTTCAACTTTGGAAGCTGGTCGAGGTCAAAAGGTCTCATGTCTGGTGAGTCTCATGCTTTGACCCATCACGCAACCATCCTATGCGGTAATGCATTACCGCCACAGGCTTAACGTAATCCTCGATAACATTCTGATCCATTTTTGACACGGACAACTTCGATTTTAATCCACAAACGCTGATCGCCGTTTGAAAACATGTTTTAGAGCGGTGAAATCGACACTCTTCACTTCAACGCCACATAGCAACAACACTCCCAACTAAATGTCCGTCAAGTATACACAACACATCGACCATCCATTGAGCGCCTTGTACTACAATCATTCGCAAACAAAGACGAAGGTACGGTGCAGTTATTTCGATTACTACACGCTGGAGATAGGGATGTGAAGGGAGTAGGTTCTTTGACCATCGAAAGAAGCTGTCACCACACAACTGACCAGGCTGAAAGAAGAACGCAAGAATTATCTCACTTCGATACACTCCTAAACAATGTGACAATGTTCAGGGGAGAAATACTGACCCGCAGCACAGCTATCACTCAGAACGAAAATTCATTGATACAGTTCATGCAATACAGAACCATAGGTGACAGAACCTTTCTAGTCAGAGTTCTAAGCTGAAATATATATCATACATCGGCTCTTCTAGGCCCAACGACGATACATTGAAAATGTAGACGTCCAGTTACGCGTTACTGAAAGGAACATTTTAATTCTAGTTTGTGTTACTGACTTATCTATTAGGTTATTTTATCGGAAGACAATTTATATGATTAATACAATGCATATTTCAGAGTACAAACATTGAGAGATTCAACCTCACAGTCGTTAAAATTAAATATGGGTTTCAGTGTTCCTCTATATACCAATAAACATCAACTTCAAGGTTAGCTATGCAGCCGCATACTCGCTGGCCAGTTAATAATTCTCTTGTCTTAACTTATTTAAGTGCCGTATGTAGCACAAAATAGACAGGTTAAGTATTCTAAGACTACAATATTTAATGTCATTTTTCTTTAATTAACGCTGGTAAAACACATTAAATAATTTAGTCAGTGACATAATTTGCTGCTATACGAACTTGATTAACTACGAAAAATATAATTAAGCAGCCAAGGGCAATTCTGGATACTCTGACAAGCTCATTGCGTAATTTAAAGGACATTTTCGAAACATAACATACATTAAAGAGTGACTATCAACAGTGATTTATTTTTTCATGAACAAATAATGTTATTCTGAGAGCAGATATTTGAAACGACTAAACTGTTAAAGTTTCAACCATATTTTATAAAATGTAAAAGTTTTACTTGACATAGGGTATTTTACTTGCAAACCCACGACATGATGAAGAACTTCATCAGCACATCGGAAATATAACCACATCTATGAGGAAGAGAGGGCTGATACTTGATTGTACCCTGGAAGGGACTGATCCACCATAGGTTAGCGTAACAAATCTACAACAACACGATATTTTAAAGGTCATCTTACAACAAATGCGCTAATCATGTCTTAAAATATGTCTACTAAACCAATATCAGTCCGGTAAAAATACATTAGGTAACTATTTATTTAAGTCTCGTAACATCCATACATTTCCTTGAAACATTTAATTCCATTTGCTGGCAGGACGTAGTGTTTACAGTGCACTATGTCTTCTGGCATTGGCTGGAGCAATTTTGTTACTTTGATTGATCTCTCTCAGCTTTATCCTTGGCTTTGACAAAATGAAAGTGACTGAGGTATGAGTGATGCTAGTAATGCTAGTAATGCCATTCCTTATGCAGCTAGTCCCTGCTATGAATGGTGTGAAAATGTTGCTCATAGAGTCAGTTGGTGCATGCGTTTCAGTGGGCTTGGCAGACTGATATGTAATAGCAGCTTCTGGCTCGGTGAGGAAAGCAACGGTAAACTACCTCACTCCTCATTTCTCTAGTACGCCTCTTCAGTGATGCCTGGGCCGTCTATGACAGCTGATGGCGAATATGTTGAGGATCAAACCAGCCTTCGGGCTGAGGACAAACATACATACACATAGAAAATTATTATCTTTAGTTTCCCCTTTAATTTGATGAATGTTTCATTGATTCGGTTGACTGCAAGTATTTTTAAATTTATGTTACTGCAAAAGCACTTCTCCACATTTCGTGAATACTCGGTCAGTTAAGACAAGTTACCTCGGAAACTATTTGCAATAGAAGTCGGTAATTTATGTTGATGTATAGTAAACATCCTACGGCGTGGTTTTTATCTGGTAAGAATTATGGTAGCATCTAAGCCTTGTAAGTGGCACTGTAATGTTCCCTTCTTCGAAAGTTTCCCTTTTTCTCAGAAACTAGTTACAGAAAAACTCTACACTCTTTACCTCACATTAGCACATTTTTTTCTTTTACGCGCATCTACAACGGTAGTTATAGCACACAAAGTTTGATCATAAATATTGTGTAAAAATAAATATATTTAAAAATGTGAGAACTTGATTTAAAAAATAAATATCTTAATTTACAATGAAATTAGAACCAAGAAAGTAGATGATTAAATGGATTATATACCACATAAAAATGTATTTTTCTTACTTTGCGGGATGTAAATATTTTAAATTTAGCATTGTCAAGATAGAGCTTTGATACTTCCTTTAACACCTAATAACATAAGCCAATTGACTCCGGGAAGGTGAGAACATGTAGCTGAAATGAATGGGTACTGTGTCCAAAGAAAAGTTCATGAGAGTTAAAACTACGTAGTCTATAGATGGCCAAAATGAAGTGAAAGAAAGATAACTATACTCCTTTCCTAGGCCGTTTTTCCAAATTTATAGGGGTTAAAACTTGATGGAGATTCGGCTCGGTTTACAACCGGATGCTCTGCCTAACTATCGTCAATCCTATCTGGAGGAATGTATTCACTATTGACTTCAGGTGGGGTTTGGTACTGTGGCGCGTTGCGTGTGAAAGAAGATATGTGAACAAAGACGAACATAAACACCCGCAACCTGAGCCAAAGGAATGATGCTTGTTTGATGATGATGCTTGTTGCTTAAAGGGGCCTAACGATCTAGGTCATCGGCCCCCAAAGGAAGGAATGGAATGTAATTAGCTTTTTACATTATAAATATTTCAAAAATTTATAGCATTGTTACAAACTTCGCCATCTGAGACATTTTGTAGATCATAACCATAATAAGGATGTAAAGGAGAGAGCATACTGTATAAGTCTCTGGAAAGACCCCAACTAGAGTATGATTCCAGTGTATTGGACCCTCACTAGGATTACTTTATTTATGAACTGAAAAAAAAACGAAGGAAAGCAGCTCGATTTGTTCTGGGTGAGTCCGTACAAAAGAGTAGCGTAACGAAAATGTTGCAAAGTTTGGGCATGGAAGACTTGCGAGAAAAGAGACAAGTTGTTCGTGTAAGTGGTATTTTCCGAGCTGTCAGTGGAGAGATGGCGTGGAATTACATCAGTAGACGAATGAGTTTGAGTGGAGTTTTCAAAAGTACGAATGATCACAGTATGACGATAAAGCTGGAATTCAAGAGGAAAAATTGGAGCAAATACTCATTTATAGAAAGGGGAGTTAGGGATTGGAATAACTTACCAAGAGAGATGTTCAATAAATTTCCAGTATCTTATTTAAGAAAGGACCAGGAAAACAACAGACAGGGAATCTGCCACCTGGGCGGCTGCCCTAAATGCGAATCAGTACTGATTGATTGATTGATTGATTGATTGATTGATTGATTGATTGATTGATTGATTGATTGATTGATTGATTGATTGATTGATTGATTGATTGATTGATTGATTGATTGATTGATTGATTGATTGATTGATTGATTGATTGATTGATTGATTGATTGATTGATTGATTGATTGATTGATTGATTGATTGATTGATTGATTGATTGATTGATTGATTGATTGATTGATTGATTGATTGATACAGAGTCCGGAATATCTGCTCTTGTATATTTCTACTACATATGAAGGGACGAAGACAGTGAACAGAATCCTCCTTCCCCGCCAGTCACGAATAACCACCGATGGAGAGAATATCTGCCCACAACAATCTTCACAATCATATGCAATTACTATTGTTCATAAAAAAAATAATACCAAACTTATTCCAACTGAAAAACTGTCACAATCCATGATTACACTATCATTTACTGTTATAGTACATTATACAAACTTAGCGTCTGAGGTACTGTGTAGACTTTAACAACTGCATGAATATTCTGTGTT
Source organism: Anabrus simplex (assembly GCF_040414725.1). Taxonomy (NCBI): domain Eukaryota; kingdom Metazoa; phylum Arthropoda; class Insecta; order Orthoptera; family Tettigoniidae; genus Anabrus; species Anabrus simplex. The sequence goes on from NC_090271.1 coordinate 318,247,719, forward strand.
TTCGTCTTCTCTTAATTTATTTTCCCACATTCAGAGGAATTAATCAAACACAGTTAAAATTTCTGGATATGAACCAGGGGTCCTTGCGAACGATGACATAAAAGCTGACCATTCAATCAAGGAGCAGGGAAAAATTTCACTTTGAAATTCCACGTGAAGAAGTTCATATTTTAAAACAGCACCTTACTTAATTATTTACTTACTCACTAATCGTATAGCTTCTAGTCCCGGGAGTGCCCGAGGACTTGTTCGGCTCGCCTGGTGCAGGTCATTCTGTTTGACTCCCATGATCGACCTGCGCGTCTGGATGTGGGATGATGATGATATTGAGATAGGGATAGGTTAAACCCGGTGTCCGCACGTAGCCTACTCCTGTCGACTAACACCACAGGATCCGCTCAAGTCTTTACGTCCCTATCGGAGGATCAAATCACCACCAACAGAGGCGTATGCCCTATTTCATATGAACACTTCGGAAACGTTTAGAGACGGGCTTAAAAATACCTTGAATTAAAGTGAATTAAAAGTCTGTGAATACGTCGAATTGCGGCGTTCTTTTGATCCTTCTTTGTGTTGAAATATCCTTCTCATTTAGTTATTTACCTACTTACCTAAGTCCATAACAAGAAAAATATCGCTGACGTACTTTTCTTTCTTTCTCAATCCGTTTACCCTCCAGGGTTGGCTTGTTCACTCGGACTCAGCGAGGGATCCCACCTCAACGCATCGAAGTGAGTGTACCGGAGCATGAGACCTCGGGTCGGAGAGATACAAATGGGGAGGATGACCAGTACCTCGCCCAGGCGACCTCACCTGCTTTGCTGAACATGGGCCTTGGGGGACGTGGATGGTAATATTGGAAGGGACAGACAAGGAAGAGGGAGGGAAGCTTCCTTGGCCTTAAGTTAGGTACCATCCAGGCATTTGTCAGGAGGAGAAGTGGCAAGCCACTGAGGTAGCAATCAAACCCCTCTCTACTTAGTTGATCTCCGGAGGATGAGTAGACCCCGTTTCAGCCCTCGTATCACTTCTGAAATTTCGTGACAGGGCCGGGATTCGAACTTGTTTCCCCGAGGATGGAAGCGCATCACACTAACCACTACACCGCAGAGGCGGACAATACTATACTTACTATAGTAGTATTGGAAATATGACATTTTAAGCGATATTTTTTTTAAAATACCTACTCCTAGACAATAATGATATCAGAGATACCCCTACCGTAACAAGTTCTTAAATAAATGAATAAGAATGAAATATATTGAACCCAGAATTGTTTCAGAACTGCCACATCTTATCCCACAGAATAGGGGAAATTTAATATATAGTTACTCTTCTTCTTCTTCTTCTTCTTCTTCTTCTTGTTCTTTACCTTTCGCATTTGCCACGCCTGTTGATTTGGTCGCATGCCCTTCCTGACGACAACCCTATATGGAAGGATGTAATCACTACTGCGTGTTTCTGTGGTGGTTGTTAGTGAAATGTGCTGTCTGAATATTAAGAGGAAAGCGTTGGGACAAACAAGAATACCCACTCCCACTCCACACTTAGGCGCGATTAAAATCCCCAACTCAGCCGGAAATCGAACCCGGGACCTGTGAACGAAAGGCCACAACTCTGACCATTCATTCAAGGATTCGAACTTGAGTGGTAGTTAATATAACATTCAAGACAGAGAGTATAATTACGCAGTAATTCTACAAGTATAGGAGGTTGATTAGCAATGATGTGTAACTCCAGTATAATTAACTTAAGAGTAACATTACACGCGTATGTTTGAATAACTACGAAATTCTAATCTCGCTTCGGGGGACGTAAAGCAGTGGACACTTCAGTACTCTCATACCTGCACATATGGCACAGGGCAGCCACGAAACAATGTTGAAATGTTTGAACTTCACACCGTCGCGCGTGGAATTGAATTGAGGGTTTCGTTCACACAGCTTGAAAGGTCTCCCATTGTCTATCTCTGACCACACATACACACACTCACACGCCAGCAAGTGTTGATGATATTGGTGACATTTCTAGAAATGTCAGGCTGAACGAGACTTTGATTACATTGTGTGACCTCATTAGGATTTCATAGGCCATATACGAGCTCTGGCTTCAACTACCATTTTGTATTTTATTCTTGTTTTTCTTCAGGTTCCGTCTCGCCGCAGAAGACAGGTGATAGTTATGGAAACGTTTCTTCGACATTTTATCTCCCATTTCGTGGTTGTCCAACGACTCCACCCACGGAGACGTTCCCCTTCAATCTTCCTTTCTATGATCAGCTCCCTTCAAAAGACTCGACCGAAATCAGACACTTTCCAGTGTTTTGTGACTTCACGTGAATTACCGGTGCTGTGGAGCTTGTCATCGTTGGTGACGTGGGATGGTGAATATTCTGCTGTACACCTACATTTCAGAGGCGTCTGTTGGGTTCAGTTTACGAATCTTTTAGTTGCAGTTTTCCACCAATATAAAGCAGCACTTGTAACACACAAATCTTCACAAACTGGGAGTCGCTGTTGCACGCAAGTTGTTTTAGCATCAGAAGTACGGTTCTTGCGGGGATTATGAAGGAAGTCGAGGTAAAAGAAACATATATTACATATAAAAATGAATGTTTGTTTGTATGTATTGAACCCTTTAATGTCCTTCGTAGAATATCTACATTCCTTACCTATTAGCAAATCGGCATGAGGTCTTCCTCTTCGGTCGTCTACGGGTTCACCATCACTTGTTTAGGTAAGAGGTAGGTTTCAGTAATTTAAACTACCTACTAAATGAGAGGAGTAGAGTCAAAATAAATTTATATTTATTCGTTATTGACGATGAGGTCGAAGAAACTCATGGCATTATTATCATCCCTGAACAATGAACTCATTCTTGTCCATTTAAAGAAAACAATTATAACTATCATTGGAGAGATACTGGCTTTAGAGACATTAGCACAACTGCCTGAGGGGCATCCTTACAGAAATCAGTCATAATTTAAGAATGAAATATAGAAAGTCTGGAGGTCATTAATATCGATTTCAATGTGAGACTGCATGTACCATCATAATGATTCGTGATGATCCAGTCCCCGTAGCATGAGCTCTGGACTCTTGGTATAATTAAGGCAGTCCAATCGGTATGTGCTACACAGTGGTTGTATGGCATTTGAATCGGTGAGCCCTGCGATTATGTCATAGACCGACATCTAACTTTGTGATTTACGTTAAATTCATGGTGGATGATGACCGCAAGGAAAATGATGCTATAATGGCAGATGGCCTGAATCTACGTCACTGAGGTTGATGATCCCATGACCATCCAAATTTCTAAGCTGAAGGCATAAAACAATTAAGTTACAGTAGTTGACGAGCTAACTTTCCACATTAATAAATCCCCAGCACATCTGATGCTCAAGAAATAAAAAAAGATAACAACAACAACAAACACTTGTGGCAGTAAAGTCCGTTTGCAATCGGACATGTCCCCTTAATCGTTACGTTAATAAGTTGAGATTAACCAGTAAACAAAACTAAGAATTCCAAAATACATTTTCAAGTTAGCCAGTTGGTTTTAAGCTATTTTATAAAAATACGATTTCACCGAATTAAATGTTAATAAATAAAGTAACCTCATAATCCTAGTTAAAAATATATTTTATCTAGTCCAGAAGCATCATTTCTTTAAAATCTGTAATTATTTAATTAGAATATTGTTTTAAGCTCATACTTTTCTTCAATGCCGCTGAAAACGGTATGCATTGTCATAATTAACAGTACTATTTATTTATTTCATGACGTCACTTAAAAAGTTTATTTTATAGCACTAACAAATATTTAGAAATAAGTTTGAATAATCCTAACATTAAATTCTAAAATTTACACAAAGCGCAAAATAAACCATCCATGTCACATCGCAAAATAACGCCTACAGCTATCGTTTGGACGGATTCCGGCACCTCCTTTGATACGGTTTCAGGCCGATGAGACTGAAATCACGTAATTCTCCTCCCCCTAACACTAGGATGGCTGGAAAACTGCACAACACGTTCTCCACAAGCATGACCTCATATAACAAGAACCTACATTTGTGCCTTGGGAACCAACAACGACGCAACCATCCATCACGAACTATATGCATTGACAGCTATCATGACAATCAAATAAATCTTTGTACAACCCTCAAATAATATCAGACGACATCATTACCGTTTCTCAAATTTTGACATCCCTAAAAGTGTTTATTTCCAACATATCGTACCATCGTCTCATTTCCGTCGCTTCAAAAATGAAATCAAGTTTCTACTAAAACGAGTCCCTTCTAAATAATGAAATATAATTCCAAACAATTTACTACAAATGACAAATCTCATTTACGATTTATTTCTAACAGTGAGCTGGCTCGGCCACCTTACAGCTGGCTGGAGCAACTGGAACACGAGCTCTCCCCCCGTTATCTATAAACAACCACACGTTATTTTAACTTGCATCAAATGAAAAAGAAACTCACTTCCCTGACATATAATTCTTGACCCATATAAATTATGCGAAGAGATTTAATATAAGACGTTACTGAAATATTCTTATCCATCACGGTCCTACGGTTTCACGTGGAATCCTAACTATGGACTGACCTTACTCCCATCTCAAAAAATTACACAAAATAACTCCTCGCGTTTCCTACACTAAAAATCCCGGCATCAGAACTATAGGATTTCAACAACCTGATCCAAATCCCTTTCCACTTTCACAAGACTTGAAACACTCGCTGTCTCAAATTCTCTACACGACCATGGTATGGAATATCTCTCTTGAGTGACCCACAATCCTGTTACATAAAACACTCTGTGGAAACGAGCCATCTCCCCTCACATATCTGAGTTAATATTACCAAATCGAAACTCACAACTTGACTTACAATAATGTTACCGTTGTTTTCCTCTCATCAGTTCTACACAGATTTCAACAGACTTTGGAATAGCAATCCCCTGCAACAAATTTTACCAATCTCGCCTCGTAACTTCGTTTAACAAAATTTACGTCACCGAACACAACGGTGTGCTTTCTGCGCCAAATCTAAATGAAATACAACGGATTACGCTTACTTGAATTTCATCTTTACACCGAACAGAATTTTATGGTAAATTCATGTCTTAACTTTGGAAAACTACACATATAGAAAATAAACGTACGGAAATGATACTTTGCTTTAGACATTATATTCGTTTCTCAGCCAACAAATATGCCACTCTACAACACTTCACACGCTATCAATCATTACTGATCTGCACTTAGGGCAGTCGCCCAGGTGGCAGATTCCCTATCTGTTGTTTTCATGGCCTTTTCCTAAATGGTTTCGAAGAAATTGGAAATTTATTGAACGTATCCCTTGGTAAGTTATTCCAATCCCTAACTCCCCTTCGTATAAATGAATATTTGCCCCAGTTTGTCCTCTTGAATTCCAACTTTATCTTCATATTGTGATCTTTCCTAATTTTATAAACGCCACTCAAACTTATTTTTCTAGTTTCGCGACTTTCCCTATCATCCAAGAAACATTAACAATGTCGTTTTATCACAGTTCTCTGACATTTTCACAAAATAAAAGGGTGACCAAAATGTGTCACAGATTCACACACACAAAAAATGGTGACATGAAATAAATAGTAGCACTTTATAAATGTCGTAATTCACGTACCTGGTCGTACGTCGTCTCCCATCATTACAAGATCACCAGCTTTTCTGATTCTTTATTTAGCCATCTCGACAGATAGTGGCTTTATAAAACATATTTCCCCTTCTCTATCTTTTTTATCATTCACCTGAAAATAATAAAATAAAACAAAACAATGCCCTTCACACGTTCTCTTCCTCGCGCACCAAACATGATCGTGAAATACCGATCGGCACACGCAAACGAAGTTAAATAACTAAATATTGGTTAATTTTACTGCAAGACTTTGGCATCACAATGACCGTCTGTTGCCTTGATATGAATTTACACGACGGTTCCACATGGGAATACCGTTAACTTGACTGACAATGTTTTTCCACTTGATATGATATTGTACAGCCACCTTTGGACAAACTACCCTCCTGTGGGGACTTAATCTACACAACCGATTTTGACTGTTCTTCTGAGTAGAGTGCGGTTACTAAAAATTCTCTGAACGCAATGCGGGATTGAAAAATGGCGCATCGTTCTTTTATAAGATTTACTCCCACACTCATGCCGTCTGCATTTACCGCCAAAAATTTTACAGACACATTTTCTACCCCATAACATTTTACCGATGGTGGATCACGACGTAACACACAGTTGTTTAGTTAAGTAGCGGTCTTGATGATAAGCATTTAAGGATTTCTCTTAATCAACTGAATTGATAAATTACCTCATGAAACAGGCACTATATTTGGTCGATGTAACAGAGTTCGAACGAACAGGCGCGTCTTTCGATAAATTTCCTTCTGGAGCTATTTAGTGTTCTAAAATCTTTACCATTAATGACAAAATTGTTACACCTACGATTTCCTGGCGTATACTACGGCAGTTTCGTCGCCAACTCTTTTTAACATGTACTTTTTATTAGAAAAATAGTCCAGAAATATCCCTGCCCCTTCTACTTGTGCAGGTGACGTAATTCCTTTCGCGTGAGAATGAGAACCACAACCACCACCTGTTTTTCCACGTGCCGTCTCTGGTCAGAGAATTTCTTTCAAATTAGCTAGAGCTCATGACTTGTAATTGATATCGGACCTCATGTAATAACTTTAGGACTCTGGTTCCTTATTACACAAAGGTCATGGATTCAGTATGTCTCGAGTAGGCTCAAAAACTACTGGAGCGATCTGGCTGAAAGTTTCACAATTTTTCGTTATTACTCCTCAGAGGTTTTACGAAGTGGTTTGAGGGAAATGTGATGGGTAGTTCGGCATAGGGGGTGAGAAGGGTGAAAAAAGTTAGGGGAAGATAAGTAAACCGCATGACAAATCCGATCAGTGAGTTGCCTAACCAACAGTATGTGAAGATTATGATGTGTTCCTTAAAATTTATCTTCATCTTCTTCTCTTTTATAAACGGTATTTAGTCCGAGTTCAGTCCAGATGGCCGAGTGGGTGAGAAGGAGTGAAGAAAGAAAATGTCGAAAATGACAGAGATTACGGGTGAATATGTGTGTATATTTCAGCATTGCTCACAACCAAACTAGATACACATAATATAACTTATTATCTGGAAACATTTCTGTTGGGGCAAGAAACCCCAAGCACCCCTAAAGGAAGGGGTGAAATGTAAAAATCCGAAAAATGACCGTTATTAGTGGTGAGTTCATAGCCTTTGGTGTAGCTGTTTCGAACCATGACACTCTGGATGCAGTTTGAGCCAAAGTTCATTCCCAATCGCAATGGTGGTTAGAAGGGGTGAAAGGAATGTCCAAAATGACTGATATCATGGATGTACGTGTGCATGTTGCAGTATAGCTCTCAATCAAACATAATACTCATATAAGTTACTGTTTGGGAAAGAAAACTGTTGGGTAAGACAACCCTACGTGCGGGGGTGGAGAGAGGATGACGTATTGAAATAATAGAAAACGACCAATGTTAAAAGTAAAAATGAAGTAGGTTAATAAATATACATTTTGCATTTAATTAAACGGTTTAGAAACATCTAACGCGGTCGAATTAATAAACGCGAGCGAAGCCACGGGCACCTGCTAGTTTGTAAATAAGAAACGAAATCGTTTTTGGCTCTAGAGGAGCAACTCATGTAAAGATCGAAATACCCTAATAGTCTCCTGTAAATATTGAAGGAAATAAACAAGCAAAAAAAAAAAAAACCAATTTTGAAATAAATACGTCTGATGGCTAGGGGTTATCTGAAAAGTCCCATCACTAAGTTATCGATGCAAAATGTGCGACACACTGTTACCCAGCAACCGTGCATGTCGTGATGTGGGGTATTAATGGATGGCCATGGCTGAGTGATATATAGAAGGCTCTTTCATCAAAGAGACCTCACCTCATCGTATTCAACAGAACTGATTATTCAGCCATGGTAGTTTCATAGGCTCTGAGTCAATTTTACCCTTTCGGTGGAGTGAATCCTACGCTTGTCGCGTCCTATTTCCATACAGATGTCTCTAGAAAACGATTCCTTAAATGCAAATAAATTTATCATTGTCCACTTTAGTTTATTCGTTGAAATAAATATTAATGATCATTTGATTTTCTCAAAGGGAAGTCAGACACTTTTCTTAGTTTTACTTGATTGTAAGTAGGGCGTTAGTTGTCATAGAATCTCCATTTTTCGCGGAATCCGACCGTCGGGGAAAATCCCACGTTCATTGTTTTTGATACAAACTAGGGCCGCCTTGACGGGAAGCCAGTAATAAAGTCGCTAAGCTAAGACGTCCACGCATTCATTCTGAGTGCATGTAATGTATTCGTACAATGGGCAAACACTTCATAGCAATCAGCATATTTGTAAATATCTGTTTTATGTCGCACCGACACAGATGGGTCTCATGGTGACAATGGGATAGCAAAAGGCTAGGAATGTGAAGGAAGCGACCGTGGTATTAACGTTGGCGAGGGTGCGTCACGGTCTTTCCGACCGTGTTCCCCTCAATATCTAACATTGGACTCATCAGTGTGCATAAACAATTCACCCCTCACGCTCCTCAGTTTCAGCCTGAGTGCATTGTTTGACGGAGCCGGTCTATAACTCCTGGCGCACCCTTGACGCATGCGTGTTAATGAGTTAAGTTTTATTTTCCTTTTCCAGTTAGTGTAGTAAGAATGTGTCAGTTTTGTTTTAATTTCATATATACTGAAGTCCAACACATCATGGATAGAAATAGGCAAAGAAAAATCGAAAGACTTTTAGAAATGGAACGTTTGTCAAACGTTAGGATTACCTGAAGAAGAACCGCCCTCCGCAACTCCACAAGGACTAGAAGGACTTGGAAGATGCGCCAACTGCAACTGGAAAAACATCATCATCATCATCATCATCATCATCATCATCATCATTATTATTATTATTATTATTATTATTATTATTATTATTATTATTATTATAGTGAGAAAAAAGGGTTTACCAACTACGAAAACAATATATCTTCAGCATTTAATATGTGTTCATCAGTTAGATGTCCCTAGTCAATAGGAGTCAGAGCCATCTAACCGTCGAAGGAGAAGGTCAGTTGTCAGCTGGCTCCTCCTCTATTTTAATCTACCAATCACATGCTTGTAGCCTATCAAACCCGGGGTTGTGTTTAGAAACTTAGCGTATCAGCGTATTGTATCTTAATTTAACCTGGAACTTTCCCCTACGGAACTATTTAATTATATATCGTTCTTATTCTTATTCTTATTCTTATTCTTATTCTTATTCTTATTCTTATTCTTATTCTTATTCTTATTCTTATTCTTATTCTTATTCTTATTCTTATTCTTATTCTTATTCTTATTCTTATTCTTATTCTTATTCTTATTCTTATTCTTATTCTTATTCTTATTCTTATTCTTATTCTTATTCTTATTCTTATTCCTATTCTTATTCTTATTCTACCAGGGGTGCACCTTCCCCGGATACTTAAACTGCACGCTTTCTCTATGGCCGTCTATGCCAGAGAACACGAAGTTTTAAAGACATTCAAAACTCTTCTTCGACGTTTAGATGGCTCAGACTCCTATTGGCTTGCGACATCTTACTGATGTACACAAACTAACCGTCTTACTAATAAACGGTGTATAACTTTTATACAAGGTTTATACACCGTTTACGCGAAATTCGTTACTAATAAACCGTGTATAAGCCTCCTGTGTATACATCTGTTATAGTTATTCACTGAATTGCTTATACAGTCCGGGACCCTAGTATAAGCGTTGTATAGCATCGTGTAGCGGAAAAAAAGAAACGAGCTGTTTCGTGGTATTTGTTGTAAAATATTCGACTTATCCATTTAACATTGAACACACGCTGAAAGAATGACGATAACGTTGATGATCTTCACGATATTTTAAACATAGAAGACATACGGTACCGTACACCATTCAGAGGTTAGGGAAGCTAGACACTTTAAAGAGACGGAATAACAATGAATAACTATAAAAGAAATGATGGTTGGGCGTATTTTAGTGTAAAAATATGTTACAGCTTAATAGACCTTTGATATTGCGAGCTTTTTATACACTGTCTGCCCCTACAAAGATCTTTCTTAATTGAGTACCTACCGTATACAAGGGGACATATTCCTCGAGATAAAAAGTGGCATAACTTGAAAACCATACGTAATATGATTTCCATACTTTGTAGTTGAATACGTAGAAATGTGATGTATAAATGCCTAATAGAAACTTTTTTGATCTAACCTTTCGTTTAGCTACGAAACAGGTTTTCCTTTCTCCTGAAAAGTAAGGATTTTGGAATGTGTACCCTTTTCAACCCGCCGATTGAATTACAATTGCTTACGTTTTCCGTACTATCCCAGTTAAGAGCTATTGATCTTTTCTTAAGCCATTCCATTTCTTTTTTTGGCGATCATTACACAAGCAAGCTGAAGAAATGTTGATATCAATATAAACGAATTTCCAGCTGTCTCACTTAGTGTTGCCACTGCCTTTTTGATATGCCGTGCTACTGTGCGACTTTCCGGAAAGTTTTGCTCGTAGATAACCAGCAGAAGCGATCATAAAGGCGGTGAACGTGCGAAATACGTCAGTGAACTACAGGAAGAGATTCCTACTCCTTGGAGCGAGTGTATACGTGCTGTGTAGTAATACAATGCGTATACCTCGTTTATTAGTAAGAAAAATGTAAAACGCTTATACAGGGTTTATTCACTGTATAACTAAACAAGAGTTAAACAACGGTATAAGCACTTTTTATTAGTAAGACCCTAAATGCTGAAGATATATTGTTTTCGTATTTGGTAAACCCTTTTTCCTGACAATTGTTTTTTTAATGAACCGAAGTTGTCAGCTGGCTCCTCCTCTATTGTAATCTATCTATCACATGCTTGTAACTATGTTCTCTAGCCAATCAAATCCGGGGTTGTGTTTGGAAATTTAGCCTATCAGCGTATTGCATCTTAAGTTAATCTGGAACTTTCCCACACGGAACTATTTAAGGAGAGCATTTTAGGGCCATCTTGTCTGATTTGCTCCAGTTCTAGAGTGCGACTTGACGGAGGCCAGAGAGGGCTAGGGGGCAGGGTGCGGTCGAGTTGAAGGAGATCCAGCCCCACACGGTATTGGCAGAATTTACCTAACCATGTGATTGTGCCTGCAGGTAGATCGAGGGGAAGTTTCCAGTACTTGTTTTAATATCTAGATGAAATGTATGACCTTCTGCGAATTCTTCGGACTCTGTTTCTATTCCCTAATGCGAAAACATTTAACGTAAGCGAGCAGGAATGGCGACCCTCAGATCGCCCCCTTTCAACTTTTGAGTTGGGTGGCTAAAGTTTTCTACCTTTACATTTCGGAATTCTTGTCTCGGATTTAAAATTATCCCCCTTTAGGTACCCTTTTTAGTATGGGATTAGACTCTGCATCATTGGGTCTTAAGCCCAAGCAGGTTCTCGCCTCTTCCAGAATGTTCATTAAGTAGTGCTGGTGTTTCTCCTCCTTGACTTTTGTTAATGTAACATCTTCTTTTATTCTTATAGCCTAGTAGGATGAGTAGTTATGCCCCTATTTATCCTTTATAGTTTTTAAGGTAGCCGTGCCTCCATTTGGTTCCCTTCGGGAGCAGTACTAAAACTAATTGTGAATCTTGGTAATAGATGGGGCACCTTGGTAATAGATGGGGCACCCAGTGTTTGAACACTATAAAGAGGAATCAATCTGGTGGTTGCCGAGTGTAACTAAGATTGTGAAAAGCAAGTGCGTGATTGAGGCTAGCCTCTTGTATCTTGGGGCTCAGAATCCTATAAATTGTACCTGTCAGGAGCAGTTATGATCTTTTTCTTATAAAAATTTACTTCTGGGAGTTTCTCCGGATTTATTTTGTACCTGATTTAGGACTTCTAAGTCCAATGGTTTGTTGGAGCTGACGGGCTCGTATTAATATTTTTAACTGTTCTTTGTTATTCATTAAAGTTCACTCTTTGAATTTTAAGAAAGGAAAGAAATAATATTTCCAAATTTGTTAAAGTAAATTTCCTCTAAGTGTAATACCCTGTCCAGCCATTAAACCCAGGCGATTCCTATACCTCTGTAAGCCACGGAATCTCTGTAACAACCACAATAATATTATTAATAAGTATAATAATAATAATAATAATAATAATAATAATAATAATAATAATAATAATAATAATAATAATAATAATACCGGGCGAGTTGGCCGTGCGCGTAGAGGCGCGCGGCTGTGAGCTTGCATCCGGGAGATAGTAGGTTCGAATCCCACTATCGGCAGCCCTAAAAATGGTTTTCCGTGGTTTCCCATTTTCACACCAGGCAAATGCTGGGGCTGTACCTTAATTAAGGCCACGGCCGCTTCCTTCCAACTCCTTGTCCTTTCCTATCCCATCGTCGCCATAAGACCTATCTGTGTCGGTGCGACGTAAAGCAACTAGCAAAAAAAATAATAATAATAATAATAATAATAATAATAATAATAATAATAATAAAATATCGTACTAAATGTTATCTGTTCATTCTCAAAATTATTAAATAGCATATCCATCCCAGGCGAGATGAAAATTGAAGGGTAGTTTTAAGGAAAATCAGTTAGTTTCCTTTCTCAAAGTCGCTTTTTTGCAAAGTTATTAAGATACTTATTGAACAGAGATTCTTCTCGTACCTCAGAAACTTCTGTTCTTGAAACGTTCGTGTAACCAACACAGAGCTCTAAGGCTAGTAACTGAAATACACTGGAGAAAATTATTGCCCTGGAGATAACCTTTAGGCCTGCTAGTAGTAGCGTGGCAGTGAATCAGATGTGCACGAACGTGGTAGCGTACATCTCCATTTGAACAAACGATTGCTAGTCGCGTGACGTGGCAGTGGGCAGAATTCTTATAACAACCTAGCTGAACTGTGATCTGCTTCTTTTACTGCATTTATTGCAGTGAAATTTCAAACAATTTTCTGAGGTACAGTGGTTGTATGGAATGATCGAACGAAATAGCTGGCTTGTATTTATACACACAGAAAAAAATACCGAGTACTTTATATGTTGTCGATCGTACAGTACCTCTAAACGCACTCACGAGGAACCCTACCTACTTCGAGATCCGAAAAGTAAAAATTTGTTCCGATCTGTGGAAGTACCACCTGACTGGTGCGAAACGTGTCTGCATTTCAATTGGAAGATGGTTTACAAGCCACACTAGTTGTAGTTCACAAACCGGTCTTCCTAATAGCTTATATAGATAATATTTTTGGTCGAGCTTTATTTGCACAAGAAGAAGAAACCCAGTTAAAAGTTGCCTTCGAAACCAAGAAAAAACAGCGAAAGGAAACAGTTCTCACACGGGAGAGGCTAGAAGATAATTATACAGAGAAGACTACACGTCAGTGCTCATAAGTCGCTTGGGAGAGTAGCTCAGGAAACTGGTATGTCACATTCCTCAGAACTTAATGAAAACAAATATGATTACGGTCTTACCGGACACCTTCAGTGTTAAGTTCAATTTCATTCATTAGCGTATAATTTTTTTATTATTAATGCATTGATTAATTTATCCTGAGCATGTTTGTGGCTGCTGAATTCAGTTTAGTTCAGTTCCTATAGGCGTAATCATTGAGACGACTACGTGCACTCGCCATTGCGGGCACTAACGCTGTCACCGCTTCTCTGCTTTCGAACGCCTCGGCACCCCCACTACGAAATCTTAAATTATACACCCTGTGCTAATAAATAAAGGCGACCTGTAACTTGCGCTGTGAAGATTCAATGCAGATCCAAATCCAAAGCGAACACCTTCGATGTGGTAAACCACTCGGGATTATCAGACGTGTAAGAACGCGTTTCAAACACATTTGCAGACATTTGGTGATGAGAAAGTGGTTGAATGTGTTAGATTGCAACTAAATGTGTACCAAACTGGTGAAGGTCATAGGCCTGTTCGGTCATAAGTATACCGGCCAAGTATATTTGCGGTATATTCTGTTGGATTATAACACCGTTAACACACCACTGCAAGGATAATGCAGTGAAGGTGCGCTCGGAGAGATATATATCTCCAGATATATAAGGGCCGACTCTTTGCTTGAATACTTTGACATTCGCAATTGGTGATATTAATTTATGGTTATTCTCCGGGATTTCAATATTTTGTATAAATGAATACCGAACTGTCATGCAAATTGTAGTGAAAGTATTGCGTATCATGGCTCCTCCGTATAGTCCATGAAGGCCCGTAGAGGGGTGGAAGGTAAAGGATTTAACTTCCCGTAACCTCGGCACCAAGTGAGGTAAAATGGTTAACTCTGTGTTAGGTAGCTTTTGCCCCCACAAATGAACCTGCTGCTCATTTATGTAAAGGCTGAGTGAACCACGGCGTTATGTGCCGCCTCAGAATTTAAAATCTTTTTCCTAAAATTTTTCGACATTCCGACAAGGAATCGAACATACGCTTTTCGCAGTGAACCGATCAAGCTTGTACTGCTCCCGCAAGGCAACCCGTATCGCTTCGCACACTGCAAGTTAAAAAGTCTACTTTGATCAATTTGTGAACGTACGTCGATAAACACTATGAGAAATGAAACTCCTGTCTCCAATAGATCGCCTTCTGATTTAGAGTCAGAATTTTTTCGTAGCATATAAATGTAATTTTCCATCGTTCCCCTGCAGCAGGTTTATTCACTTCCATTGACGACTAGTACAGAGTAATGCAACAAATCTAAATGATGATCAATGGTTGTTGATTGATTGATTGATTGATTGATTGATTGATTGATTGATTGATTTATTGATTTGTTGTGATAATTTATATATATCATTAAGGTAGTCATTTCATGACTTCGATGTAGGACAGACCCTCTGAATAGAAGACTCCATCGCCGACCAAGCAGCCAAGCAGTCGTCATTTCTTTTATTATTTATCTCATCATATATTCATTTATTAATCCTTTATTTTAACTTACATTGTTTCAATAAAGATTTATTTAATACTGGACAATGATATCAGAAGTATGTGGTTCGACTCCATGGCTGAATGGTTAGCGTAGAGGCCCTCCGTCCAAAGGGTCTCCCGTTTCATCCCTGGTGTGTCGGGGCTTTTAAATGCGTCTAATTAATTCTTCTGTCTAGGAGACTGGGTGTTCGTGATTATCCAATAACTCTCCTGTTCTTATTCACACAGCACACCACACTAAAAAAACTGTAGATCTCTCCAAATTGAAACGCGATTGTGCTTTCTTCTTTGCGACACGTCGTACCGTTTAGCCACCAATTATCCCGCAATAAGATTACATCCCCCCTAAATAGCGTTGGCGTTAGGAACGGCACACCTTCAAATCTCATTTTGTCCATATTGGCTCAACACAAGTTAAGTTATAAGGAGAATCCCAACTTCCAATACTTAATACATAATCCAGCTTAATAGGTGTATACTAAACAGGGCATGTTTTGTTCCCCTTATGGAACATCTTCAGCTAAAATATTTGACAAAATGGCAAGACAATTAAAACATATGTAATAATAATGGTGATAAAGTAAAATGTTCATTCATGTTGGGTTAAAATTTCCAATAAGTCAGTGTCCAAGTGACGAAGTAAAATCGGCGTAAGGGTCTTATTTATGTTGGAGACGTGCATGCGTGTTAATCTTGAAGGTAAAATTAGAGATATAAAAGTTTTTCTTAAAATATAGTTGTCGGGGGAACTCTTGAGAAATAACCGTAGTTGAAGTTGACTTGCAGTTAGATTATTAAAATGAGTCTGAAACAAGAAGAAAATAAGTAAAGAGGGAGATATTTTAAAGGAGAAAACCTTTTAAGAATGTATGTTAGTGAGGATAAGAAGATAATAGAATAGTTTACCCCATAGTCGATGGTGTCGTATTTAGCATCCTCCCTTACGTCCTTACGCCGTGTCGTCAACCGACTGAGTTCTGTGTGCGTGTGTGAGGCGCTTGGGCGGGCGAGGAGAAGCAGGGGAAGCAGAGGAAGTGTTGTGTAGGATGGAGCTAACAGAAAATTTGTGTTGTGATTGGCGAGGGGAATCTGAAAGAAAAGTAGAGGGAATGTTGTGTAGGGTGGAGCTAATTGAGAGGAGGTGTGTTGGATATTTTTCTGGATCCTTTTTGTTGGCTCTTCCAGATGAGTCTAATTTGGTGGCCTCTTCTGGAAATATATTGATATTCTCCGTTATTTCCTTAATATTCTGGCTGAGTTTGATTTCCAATCAGTCTCAATATAGATATTTCCAAGAATATTCATTAATTTACCTTTGTTTAACGTTCGCAGAATTGTATTGATGTAAAATTCTACTTATATTCAGTCATATGAAGACTCATGGCCAAGTACTTCCTATGTTTTTCGACATAATATGTTCTTGGTATTTTACTAAGAAATTACGTCCTGTTTGCCAAACGTATGAAATGGCGCAATTTGAGCATTTAAGCCTATATATCACTGAACTGAAATATTTATTATTACTTGCAATGCTTTGGTGATTGAAAATTAAACGTTGATCGTTGTTATTGTGTGAAAGGAACTATTTTGAAATTGAGTTTCTTAAAAATATTAGTAATCTGGTAAATGCTATCATTATTATAAGTAAAAGTGGCAAAGTATTCTCTTTGTGTTCTTTTACCAGTTGCGTTTGAGGTTTATTCTTCATTTTATTTATTAATCTATCTTGTAGTGTTTTGTGTATCCGTTGCTTATCGCTAGTTTGTAAATAAGATTAATTTCCTTTTGGAGATCGTTTTTGGACAAGGAAATGTTAAAGGCTCTATTTACCATGCTTAGAAAGTAACTCCTTTTATGTGCCTCAGGATGGTACGAATCTTTTCGTATGGTATTTATAGTTAGAGTCGGTTTTCTAAAAATTGGAAGGGATGAATTTTCTTCTTTCCTTTCGACTATTAAATTAAGGAAATTTAGTTTTTTATTGTTCTCCGTTTGTAAAGAAAATTTTATGAAAGGGTCTAAACTGTTAATTTGGTCTCTTAAATTAGCGCTACGATTGATTTGTTCATCTATAATTGCAAAAATGTCATCGACAAACCTAAGCCGGATAATAATACCTTTTACGTCATTTATAATTGTATGTTCCTCTAAATGATCCATTTATTATCGGCAAGGATACCTGACGCTGGGGATACCATTGGGAGACAAATTTGTTGATATGTTGTGTTATTGAAGGTAAAGTAATTATAGTTAATGGTAAATTCTATGAATAGCTTAAATTCTTCTATTTCATGGTTACTAAGTTTCTTATGTGTCCTTAAGTTGTTCTTAATTATATCTAGAGTTTATTTTGTGGGGTTGATAGATTACATATTAGTGACGTCGAATGAGTTCAAGATGAAAGATGATTTTAATTTAGTGTTCTTAATAATTTTACAAAATTCTGTTGAATTACTGATTGTTGTTCCACTTTGAAAAGCATAGTACTTTTTTCAGAACACTTTCGGTACATGTAGAGGTTTTCTAGGTGGGGCTGTTTTTGAAGTTAACGATTGGTTTTATGGGTGTGTCACGTTTGTGTATCTTAGGCAATGAGCTGTCGGTAGTCTTTGATTCATATTAATTAGGCTTCATATTTCATTCTCATTAAGGATGAAATTAATATTTACTGAGCTCGATAGCTGCAATCGCTTAAGTGCGGCCAGTATCCAGTATTCGGGAGATAGCAGGTTCGAACCCCACTGTCGGCAGCCCTGAATATGGTCTTCCGTGGTTTCCCATTTTCACACAACGCAAATGCCTGGGCTGTACCTTAATTAAGGCCTCGGCCGCTTCCTTCCCAGTCCTATACCTTTCCTGTCCCATCGTCGCCATAAGACATATCTGTGTCGGTGCGACGTAAAGCTAATAGCAAAGGAATTAATGTTTTTAAGTATTTCTTTTAGTTTTCCTTGGATAGATTTAGTCGGGTCTTTTAATTTTTGTGAAAGTATTAGCTGAGAAGAATGCTTCGGTTTTTTCTATCTATTCATTTTTGTGCAAAATAACAGACACACTACCTTCATCCGCCTTTTTGATTAAAAGGTCATTGTCACATTTTTTGTTTTAAGTCTTTAATGTCTTCAGAAGGTAAATGGGGGGTGTTAACTTTCTGATCCTTAAATCATTCTTGAAGTTTCTTTCTTGTTGACTTCGAATTTAGTCTGAAGTTGTTGATCTATTGGGAGCTGAGGTATGACTTGTTCTACTTCAGCAATGGTTGTTTTGTATTGCTTTCTGTTGTATGGACTAGACCAATTATGTTTGGGTCCTTTGTAGATGATCTGTAACACTTTGTCCTCGAAAACAACATCAGTTACAATCTTAGTTGAAGGGTGAATGCTTGAATTGGGTTCGATGTTAATGGAGGATTCCTCTGACTGATATAGGCTTTTCTGATTTAGAATAAGATTGTAAAGCGTTTTTTGAATGTTTCTTGCAATTTATCTAAGATGTTTTGAATTTTATTATTACCATATTTCAAAAAAGAATTCCATTCAATAGGGGCCATAAGGGAGGAAGCTTCTAAATGAGCATTATTTAACATAGACTAAAAAATATTTTTTTCTGTATAGGAACTTAATTTCATTTCTGATCCATAATTTGTTAGTTTTTCTTGAGTAGCTACATGCCATTTTGTTGTACAAGGTTTCCTCTGTAATGAATTTAGAAATTTAGGAATGAGTTTTTGACATAAATATTGTTTTAGGAAGTTTATACCTATGCCAATTTTTTACTTTTTAATTTAAGTTCAAATAGATGTTTGATTTTTGCCTGGTTGGCTAATTTACAGCTTATAAATCTTATTTTGTCCCGTATTGACTCTGCACAACTAAGGTTAAGTTGTAAGGAGTTTCCCACCTTCCAATACTTGTCAGTTACTTATAATGGTTTTATTGCTTACATGATATAATTAAGCTTAATCTCTAGGTGCATACTAAATAGGACATTTTTCGTTCCGATTATGGAACATAATCAGCTAAAAATTTGAATATATGGCAAGACAATTAAAATATGTAATAACAATGGTGATAAAGTAAAATATTCATTTATGTTGGGTTAAAATTTCCAACAAGTCAGTGTCCAAATAACGAAGCAAATCGGCGCAAGGGGTCTTCTTTATGTTGGAGACGTGTATGCTTGTTAATCTTGAAGCTAAAAGTTTTTCTTAAAATTGTCTTAAACTAAACTCGAAGTCAAACGAAACTTCAGGAATTATTTTAAGATCAGAAAGTTAACACTCCCGCCCCTTTACCTTCTAAAGATATTAAAGGGTTAAAACAAAAAATAACAGAAAATGACATTATAATCACAAAGGCGGATAAAGGTAATGTGTCAGTTATTATGCACAAAAAGGAATGCATATAAATACCGAAGCATTTTTCTCAGATAATACTTTCACAAAAAATAAAAATACCCGACTAACTCTGTCCAAAGGAAACTAAAACAAATACTTAAAACATTAATTTCTTCCTTAATGAGAATGAAATATGAAGCCTAATTAATATGAATCCAAGACTACCGACAGCAGGAGCTTTGCCTATGATACACAAACCTGACACACCCGTAAGACCAATCATTAATTTCAAGAACAGCCCGACGTACAAACCCTCTACATTTACGAAAAGTTTTCTGAAAAAGTACTATGCTTTTCAAAGTGGAACCACAATCAGTAATTCAACAGAATTCTATAAAATTATTAAGAACACTAAATTAAAACCATCTTTCACCTTGAACTCATTAGACGTCATTAATATGTAATCTACCATCCCCACAAAATAAACACTAGATATAATTAAGAACAATTTAAGGACTCATAAGAAACTTAGTAACCATGAAATAGAAGAATTTATGCAACTCTTAGGATTCACCCTTAATAATAATTACTTTTCCTTCAATAACACAATATATCAACAATTTGGTCTCCCGATGTGATCCCCAGCGTCAGGTATCCTTGGCGATATATACATAGATCATTTAGAAACACATACAATTTTAAATGACGAAAAAGGTATTATTATCCGGCTTAGGTTTGTCGATGACATTTTTACAATTATAGATGAACAAATCAATCGTAGCGCTAATTTAATAGACCAAATTAACAGTTTAGACCCATTCATAAAATTTACTTTAGAAACGGAGAAAAATAAAGAATAAATTTCCTTGATTTAACAGTCGAAAGAAAAGAAGATAATTTATCCTTTCCAATCTTTAAAAAAACGACTCAAACTATACGTACCATACGAAAATATTCGTACCATCCTGAGGCACATAAAATGAGTTCCTTTTTATGCACGATAAATAGAGCCTTTAACATTTCCTTGTCCAAAAACGATCTCCAAAAATAAATTAAACTCATTTACAAACTAGCGATAAGCAACGGATACACAGAACACTACATAGATAGATTAATAAATAAAATGAAGAATAAACCTCAAACGCAGCTGGTAAAGGAACATAAAGAGAAAACCATTCCCTCCTTTACTTACAATAATGGGAGCATTTACCAGATTACTAACATTTTTAACAAATTCCATTTTAAAATTGCTTTTCGCACAGTAACAACAATCAACGTTTAACTTTCAATCACCAAAGAATTGCAAGTAATAATAAATATTTCTATTCGTAGACATATAAAATGCTCAAATTGTGACAATTCATACATTGGGCAAACAGGACGTAATTTCTTAGTAAGATACCAAGAACATATAATGTCGAAAAACATAGGAAGTACTCGGCCATGAGTCATCATATGACTGAATATAATCAGAATTTTACATCAATAGAACGGGTCTTGACCATTCTGCGAACGTTACACAAAGGTAAATTAATGAATATTCCTGAAAATATCTATATTGAGACTGATCGGAAACCAAACTCAGCCAGAATATTAAAGAAATAACGGAGAATATCAATATATTGTTAGAAGAGGCCACCAAATCAGACTCATCTAGGAGAGCCATCAAAAAGGTTCCCGAAAAATATCCAACACACCTCCTCTCAATTAGCTTCACCCTACACAACATTCCCCCTACTTTTCTTTCCGTTTCCCCTCACCTATCACAACACAAATTTTCTGTCAGCTCCACCCTACACAAAACTTCTCCTGCTTCCCCTGCTTCTCCTCGCCCACCCCAAGCGTCTCACACACGCACACAGAACTCAGTCAGTTCACGACAGGGCGTAAGGACGTAAGGGAGGATGCTAAATACGACACCATCGACTGTGTGGTAAACAATTCTATTATCCCTTTATCCTCACTAACATACATTCTTAAGAGGTTTCCTCCTTTAAAATATCTCCCTCTTTACTTATTTTCTTCTTGTTTCAGACTCATTTTAATAATCTAACTGCAAGTCAACTTCAACTACGATTATTTCTCAAGAGTTCCTCCGACAACTCTATTTTAAGAAAATATTTTATATCTGTAATTTTATCTTCAAGATTAACAATCATACACATCTCCAGCATAAAGAATAGTCTTACGCCGATTTCACTTCGTCACTTGGACACTGACTTATTGGAAATTTTAACCCAACATGAATGAACATTTTACTTTATCACAATAATGATTACATATGTTTTATTTTCTTGCCATTTTGTCAAATATTTTAGCTGAAGATGTTCCATAATCGGAACGAAACATGTCCTGTTTATATATACCTTGAGATTAAGCTGGATTATGTCATGGAAATAATAAAACCATTATAAGAAATTGACAAGTATTTGAAGGTGAGAATTTCCTTATAACTTAACCTTAGTTAGGAAGGGTAACCGTTCATTAAACAGGGCCAAATCGACAAGTGTGGCACGGTTTCCCTCCCTCCACGAGCGCACAGGGTAGGGAAAAGCGGTACTAGAAGTAGATATGAGAGGTATGACACGAAGTTTAACGATTACATGTATGTTCCGAGTAAATGTGTAATCTATACCTCTTTCGATGGCTGCATATTCTATTTTGACCCTTCACGGATGTTTTGGTCCTTTTATTGTCTACGTTGCCTCTTAGAACTTGCCGTTTGTCGTCGGTTTTCTTACAAATTCTGCGCACCGTAATGGACTAAAGTTTTTGACATAAATATGTCTTATGTCGGGGAATTATCTGAAAATTTGCGTAGCAAATTATTGGTAAAATATGTATGCCGTGATGTTGCCTAGCAACTGTGCAGTTTGTGATGTGAAGTACTGGTGGATGGCCATAACTGAGACATATAAAGAAGGTTCGATTATCAAACGCACCTGATCTCATCGTCCTCTAGAGAGGTCCTGAGTAATTTTCCCCCTTTCGATGTGCCGAATCCTACACTCGTGGATTCCAAATTCCAATCCATAGCACGGAATGATATAAAGGCTGAAGTTGTTTCTCCCCCTGAAGGGACTACTCTGTGGCTGTGTCAGGAGGTTTTTCTAGAAATATCTTCTCAGTGAGATACAGACGGATAACATTAACAATGTAAACGATTCTCTCGAAAACGATCAATTAGCTGCAAATAAATTAATCGTTTACAATTAGAATTTTATTTATTGAGAGACAAATTTGTGATTATTGTATTTTCCTGAAGCGAAATTTAACACCATTTATGATGACAAATATGTCTGATTTCGGGAGATTATGAATTGCTATCCCCAGGTATTAAATTCTAATTTTCTCATTATTGTATTTTTCCTCCCCATTCTCTTCGCACGGCTATTCACATGTCAACTCTGAAATACTTATTGTAGTATTTCATATCATGGGAGGAAATTTGTCAGTTAATTACCGTAAGTACGCTACCGAGAATATTACTAGTTATATGAGGATGTCAGTTTAACGAGAACATTCAACGGACTGGGTAATTAATGGACGAATTCCGTGAGCGAAATTTCATCCGCCTCAGGAAATATAAACGGTGTAATGCCAGCTTGATCTGTAATGTGTATCCCAGTAAGAGAAGGAGAATTCTATTGTACAGAACTGTTGGATATAAAAAAGTAGCCCGCCCCTTCATTTGTCTCTTCTATTCAGCTATATGTCACTTGCAGTTGCAGAGATTTGTTCACGTGTGTCGTATGAGTCTCTCTATATCATTGTCACGTATTCTCAGTCAAACGTCAGGGTAGTCTTCTAATTACACTTCCGACCATTTGCTACGACGTCAAAGATAACATTAGGTTGAGCATCACTCGTCTGATGAACTCTCGCCCAACGTAACCCTGAGATAAACATCGTAATTAAGGTGACATTGTAGCTGAAAGGTAAGAATTCAGTAAAGTAGTAACAAACTTTCCAAAACGAATTACGGAACTCTTCTTCTTCTCCTCCTTTAAACACCTTCTCCATACGCAGGTGGGCGATCCACTGATCTTGTCAAACGCAACATGAAAAGCTTCTTCTGATGTACATCTTTGCCACCTTTGAATGTCCTTTGCCTATGAATTTCTCCTACAAACGGACCGTTTCCCTTGTATCATTCCTTCAGTAATTAAAACAATGTCACCTCCGTACAGGCCATAAAGTCCCTTGGAGGAGTGGAAGGTAAAGGCTTCCTCCATTTTTGACCTCGGCACGTGATGGGATAGAGTGATTAGCGCTACGCCCGGCCGCCTTTGCCCCCAGGGATTAACGTGGTACTCATTTTTGGTGTAGGCTGAGTGAACTTCAAGGCCATCTTTCAGTAATTAGCTGTAATAATTCATACCGCTCTCCCCTCATACCAGGTGTATGCATAAGGTTTTACCGGCTCTTGTGGTAAATAAAACACGTAATTTTCCAAGGGATATTCAACTTTTGTTTATTCGAAACATTGGCCATCGGCCTCTACACACGTCGCCCATCTTTCAGGTACGTCATGACTGTGACTGCTTGTCTTTTGCAGCAAATCATTCGTCGAGCCATTTTCCAACTTCTTCCGAATTACTGAAGTGCTGGTCTGCGAGCGTGAGCCGCATAAATGCGAAAAGTTGACAGTAAGTTGGTGCGAGGTCTGGGCAGTACGGCGGATGCGGAAGAATGTCACATCCAATCGATTTCAATGTGAATTTAACTGGTTTTGCTGTGTGAGATGGTGCATTGTCGTGTAATAAAATCACCCTTTCCGGTCACCCTTCGATCAATGCGTGATAAAAATTAATCATTTGTTGACGATAGCGTTGTAGGTGAACGGTTTCGCTGGGCAATTGGTCGTCTTCGCACTTTTGTGGCCTACCAGCGTGCGCTGTCTTTCACATTGGAATCACACGTTTAAGTAGTCGAAACCATGCCTCACATGTTCTAATCGCAGGAGCTTTACCATATATTTATACAAGCAAACGACGATACAACACATACGCTAGTGTTTGGCGGACGCAGCTTGTGTGTGTTGGTAGGTTAATGTCATACGAACAAACTGACGTATGTGTTAAATTTATACGCTGCGTTCTCTTCGCTGGCGCCATCTCTTAATGAAATCGGAAATGATTTATGCATAAACCTGGTAACATGCCCCTAGTATTGTGTTTATCGTTGCTTTATAATAAAAAACAGTTCTTTTTGCGTTTACATTCGATGAAGGACCTCGACATTTGATATTCTCAAGAGACGGCGATACAGATACATTTCAAATACATCTATACGTTTTTCAGCGCTTGGATCCAGGGTCCAGTTTTCACATCCATGTAGGAGAATAGGGAATTGTAACCGCGGATCATGCATATTCGTAGCTGCAGACTGAGATACGACCTTACAAAGAATTTCTTCATGGAAATGAAGTGTTTCCTGGCTGCTCAATTTTAGATTCCTTTTCTCGTTCGAAATCACATTAGTCGTTCAGCATGGTGCCCTACTAATTGAAGGAGGACACTCGCTCTACTGTATGACCTATCACAGTGACATTTGCTCGTATTGACTATTGAGAAAACAGCATCCTTTTTGTTTTGGAAGGCCAGAAACTTCACTATGCTGAACTAAGCGTTTTATATCCGTCATCGACGTGTTCATTTTTGGAATTGGATCAGTATGCCATCTAACGGAGATGAGAGGCAGTTCAAGAGACAAAGCACATCTCAGTCATTGTAATGTTACCTTTGATAGCTTTTAGGGACTTAGGGCATTGATGGGTCTTCAATTTTATTCCTCTAGTTCGGCGATATCAGGTATTCAAAATTTTATCGTTATTAATTCTACCTCATCCCACCTTTTTTTGTCTTTTTGCGATTCATTCTTTTCCATCATCATTGGAGTGAACTGTTTCCTTTGACTCCATAATGAACAGTTGCCAATGATTACGTATTTTTCAGGTTCTGATAACAATCAGAACAACAGCCACCACCATCGCTAGTTAGTCCTGCACTATGACAACTGAGCAGTAATTCCCCCTCAGCGTTGCTCGCCGTTGAAGGTATTAGTAATACAAATCTAAATATAGGAACATCTCAACTATTATAGTTCGTACGGTGCAAAGTTTTTACATTATTTCTTTTGTGTGTGATGATGATTTTGAATCATGGCTCTCAAGCCGTTCTAGAGCCACGTACCGATTTAGTAACTCTGCCGAGCAAAGCCCATTCGAATTCGTCCACGGAGTAGACTGATTGGCTCAGCAGCTGATAAAATGACAATGGCGCGAGTTATCGAATTATTTATGTAAAATTATTTATCAGTATGATCAACCCTTTAACGCTCATATATGCGGTTCACTTTATTTCAGACTCCCCGGTGTACTTTCCGGATAAAATTGATATTGCCGGGTATATTTCGAAAAATTTAAAATATACAATAATCGTGATTATTATCGTTTCGATTGCTAAGAGGACATTGGACATAAAACTTTCGGAATTTTACTGTTGTGACGGTGTCCGCCATTTTCATGTAAGACATTGTGCAGCAGCGTTATGGGCCGGTTCCACCCAGGACCGCCGACGTCGCAATTTGATGTATAACTCACCTCCGCTGTCAACTAGTCGGCAATGAGTGGAGCGCGAGGACAGCCCCTCTTTACCACCACTCTGCCATATCACTGAAGATCCCCAGACGGCGAAATGTCTTAGAAAGTGAACCCAGATCATTCCGAATCAAGACGACTCTAGAGATGTCTTCTTTCGGAAAGTATTTTGAGGAACCTCCTCCCTATTTAAGGCCGGGCAGACGAGCACTGCGGTTCAGTGGTGCTGTGCGAGTGTACACTATGGGAGACCGGGAGTACAATGTGAAAATTTACTGCTGTGGAGTCACTGACCTGAGCCGGATTTGAACCCCCGAATTTGGGCTGAGAAGGACAAAGACTAACCAGCTTGCCCTTAAAATAAACAGTGTAAATGTCGACGGTATTCGCTGTGTGCCCTTTTGTAAAAAAATGTTTCCATTCTCTCACAGTACCTACAGTACTGTGTGGACTTCACAGTTCAGTTAGTTCTCAGTCAGGGTTGAGGTTCAGTTAAGCAGTCCAGTGAGTGTTCTGTCTGTCGAACCGAGGCTATCGTTCTTTCTTGTTTGTCGTAGATGAGCTCAGTACCTCATGTCCAGCTGGAGAGAAGTGAACGTTTGTGTCTCTGGTGCAGTATGAGAGAGTTCGAAAGTGAATGAAGACTGTTGTGAGTGTATCGACAGTATGACGGTCAGAATTATGCGACTGTGTTGTCCGCAAGTTGTGAAATCTGTGGCTATGATATTGTGCAGCGAACAGTCAACTACTATAACTCCAATCTTCGTTATCACGATGGGATTTAAGTTTACCGACGGACATTTATATATGCTTTAGGTGTTATATATTTCCTATAAATCGTGGTTCTAACACTCGATCTTTTTAATATCTCGAAGGATAGAAGCTCAAATATAAAACATGTTTCTGTAACTTGAAATTATGCGGGACATTACGCTTATGCGTACACATTACCTTCATGGAAAAGTACGTACTGTAGAAGGATACCTAAGTTATATCGTTATACAGGATGAATCAGAACTCCACCGACAAACTTCTGGAGGTTGCACGTTATAAATTTTCATATTAGAGTCCGCATTGTCAAAGTATCCACTTCTGAAAATTTAGATTCTATAATTCCACCTTTACAATACTTTAATTGTCTTTTATTACAAAGACTACATTAAATTACACTCGTGAAACATGTTTCGTCCTCTTATAGGACATCTTCAGTCACAAATACAAATACATAATATTAAAAATAAGGCGAGGACACATTAAACTAAGTAAATGCAAAGTCTTTGTATACTGTGACGCGGCGTGATAGCGTCTTGTCAATCTTCAATGTTAAAATGGTGCGGTGTGAACATGATATGAAGCATGAAGTCCGATTAAAATCATATGTTAAAACTGTTGTTCAAAACAACTTGTCAATTATAACACCGTAAGTGGCTTTGCAAATGAAATTATGTGCATATTGTACATAAAACAGTGTTGTGGTGATGCCATATTATAATAGATTTCTTGATTAGGAGGTGGAGTTATACTGATGCAAGTTGAACCTGATTGTGTGTTTATAATAGGGGCCTAAAAGAAAAAGAAAATATGATTGAACTGAAGAATAAAATGCCGTTAAAATGTGATCTAAGTGCCCATCCCGTCACTCACCTCCTTGCCCGTCCTACATCGACCACTCCACCTCAAGTGCTAAGGCTAACTGAGTGACGTCCTCGAAGGTCGTTGATGAATGACTGTGAGGGGAGGTTGAGAGGAGTTTGACGTAAGGGGATAGGCGTGAGGTAACGTATTACTCACGCGCCTTCGTGAAAAGAATTTATTGATTAACTCCTCGAAAAATATATTGATATCCTCCGATATCTCATTAAAATTATAAATCGGGTTGCATTTTTGGTCAATATTTATAAAGATGTTTTCTAAAATATTCAATAGATTTACTTTCTTACATAAATGGAGAATTTGAAGGTCTTGTTGTATGCCCGTGAATGTATGATTGGTATCGTCCATACGAGAACCGAATGCTGAGAATCTGCCGTACTTTGACGCATTAACATGTTCATTATACCTTATGTTAAAATTGCGGCCTGTCTGTCCAATATAACTCGAGGGACACTGCTGGCACTTTAATTTGTAAACACCTGATTTCTAAAATTTGCTATTGCCGTTATTGATAGTGTGCTGATTGAAGAAGAGATGAGTGTTGTTATTGGTTGTTTTAAAATAAACTTTCATATTAAGTTTCTTGAAACATTCGTGATTTCGTATATTTTACTGTGACTATAAGTAAAAAGGGCGTAACTATCTTCTTTCTTTTTGGTATCCTTGGTTAATTTGGAAAATTATTTTTTCTCAATTTTGCTAATAATTTTATCTACAAATTGCCTGTTGAACCCGTTTCTTTTTGCTATAAAATACACTGACTGACAGAGCAAATGCAACACCAAGAAGGAGTGGTCAGAACTTTATGCCAATTGCAGGGTAGACTGACGTCACTGAGGTATGCTCATGATGTGAAATGCGCCGCTGTGCTGCGCACGTAGCGAACGATAAATGGGACACGGCGTTGGCGAATGGCCCATTTCGTACCGTGATTTCTCAGCCGACAGTCATTGTAGAACGTGTTGTCGTGTGCCACAGGACACGTGTATAGCTAAGAATGCCAGGCCGCCGTCAACGGAGGCATTTCCAGCAGACAGACGACTTTACGAGGGGTATGGTGATCGGGCTGAGAAGGGCAAGTTGGTCGCTTCGTCAAATCGCAGTCGATACCCATAGGGATGTGTCCACGGTGCAGCGCCTGTGGCGAAGATGGTTGGCGCAGGGACATGTGGCACGTGCGAGGGGTCCAGGCGCAGCCCGAGTGACGTCAGCACGCGAGGATCGGCGCATCCGCCGCCAAGCGGTGGCAGCCCCGCACGCCACGTCAACCGCCATTCTTCAGCATGTGCAAGACACCCTGGCTGTTCCAATATCGACCAGAACAATTTCCCATCGATTGGTTGAAGGAGGCCTGCACTCCCGACGTCCGCTCAGAAGACTACCATTGACTCCACAGCATAGACGTGCACGCCTGGCATGGTGCCGGGCTAGAGCGACTTGGATGAGGGAATGGCGGAACGTCGTGTTCTCCGATGAGTCACGCTTCTGTTCTGTCAGTGATAGTCACCGCAGACGAGTGTGGCGTCGGCGTGGAGAAAGGTCAAATCCGGCAGTAACTGTGGAGCGCCCTACCGCTAGACAGCGCGGCATCATGGTTTGGGGCGCTATTGCGTATGATTCCACGTCACCTCTAGTGCGTATTCAAGGCACGTTAAATGCCCACTGCTACGTGCAGCATGTGCTGCGGCCGGTGGCACTCCCGTACCTTCAGGGGCTGCCCAATGCTCTGTTTCAGCAGGATAATGCCCGCCCACACACTGCTCGCATCTCCCAACAGGCTCTACGGGGTGTACAGATGCTTCCGTGGCCAGCGTACTCTCCGGATCTCTCACCAATCGAACACGTGTGGGATCTCATTGGACGCCGTTTGCAAACTCTGCCCCAGCCTCGTACGGACGACCAACTGTGGCAAATGGTTGACAGAGAATGGAGAACCATCCCTCAGGACACCATCCGCACTCTTATTGACTCTGTACCTCGACGTGTTTCTGCGTGCATCGCCGCTCGCGGTGGTCCTACATCCTATTGAGTCGATGCCGTGCGCATTGTGTAACCTGCATATCGGTTTGAAATACACATCAATTATTCGTCCGTGCCGTCTCTGTTTTTTCCCCAACTTTCATCCCTTTCGAACCACTCCTTCTTGGTGTTGCATTTGCTCTGTCAGTCAGTGTAAATAGTATCCAATTCATTTTTACGATCTGCTTCTGACATGGGTATATTATATGCTCTATAAATCATACTGTAAAAGGAGGCCCTCTTATGTGCTGCCGGGTGTACGGAATTTTGTATAATTACGTTTGCCGTTTGAGTAGGTTTCCTAAATATTTTAAACCTAAGTTTATTAGAGTCATTAATAATTGTAATGTCAAGAAAGTTCAATGGTTTATTATTTTCACTTTCGAAAGAAAATTTAATCTGTGAATCCATATGGTTTAATTGTTCTAATACCTCCTGTCCATTAGTAATGGTCAATTATTGTAAACGTATCATCTACGTATGTCAACCAGCTTATTATACCTTTGCTCTTTTCAAGAAAATCCATATAAATTTCCGCCATAATTCCCGAAGCTGGGGCCCCCATAGGAAGACCTTCCTGTTTATATATTTGACCGTTGAAAGTAAAGTAATAATTAGCGACGACGAACTCCAAAATATTAATAAAATCGGCTATCTCTTGCCTACTCAAATTACTGTATTTAAGTAGATTATTCTTTACAAGATTTATCGTTTTTGATACTGGAATATTCGAGAACATATTTTTGACGTCGAATGAATACATCTTATGGTTCGATTGTATGTTTAAATCTTTAATACGATCGCAAAATTCTTTGGAATTCCTAATAGATCTATTACCGTCAAATCTATAATGTTTTTTAAGAAATTGTGTATAAATCTAGACGTCTTATATATAGGGCTATTTCTGAAATTAATGATGGGGCTTATAGGTATATTCTCTTTATGCACCTTCGGTAGTGCCTTAGCCGTCGGAATACCCGGGTTCATATTAATAAGTTTTTGATACTCCCTTTCATTAAGGATGAAATAATATTGTTTAAGAAGTTCCTTTAAGTTTCTCTGAATGATATTCGTCGGGTCTTCTTTTATAATTTTGAATGAATTATCTGCGAAAAGAGTTCCGGTTTTCTGTGTGTATGATTCTTTATTCATAATGACCGTCGCATTCCCCTTGTCCGCCTTAGTAACAATCAAACCAATCTCCTTAATTTTCTGTTTCAATGAAGCTATTGTTTGGTTATGATGTATAGAAAGTCTATCTTTGTTATTATTTATTAAATTAGAATGTTTTTTCTTTATATTAAATCTCGTCTCTGTTTGGTTCTCTATCGGTAATTTTTGTATTGCACTTTTGGCTTCCGCCGTGATCGTGATCGCGTCTTTAAGTTTAAATTGAACGGGCCAATTGAATTTGGGATCTTTCTCCATAACACTCACAGGCTTCGATTCCCCGCCGGGTTTATGGACTTTTACTCGGATGTGAAGGCTGGTTCGAGTTCCACTCAGCCTACATGATCACAATTGAGGAGCTATCGTACGGTGAGATAGTTGCACCGGTCTAGAAAGCCAAAAATAACGGCGAGATGATTCCTTGTGCGGACCACACTACACCTCGTAATCTGCAGGACTTCGGGCTGAGAAGCGGTCGCTTGATAGGCGAAGGCTCTGCGGGGCTGTTGCATCATGGGGGGGAGGGGAAGGATAAGTGGTAGCAGTGTCATTCAAACACTTCATACTTTACTATTACTCACCCTGTGTACGTTATAATGGAACCTGCTGGGCATTAGTCATATTTGTAAGATCCAGGTTAATTGGATCACGGGCTTTCAGTACTGTCATAAGCCGACGAAATCCAGCGTAGAGATAACGAGGGAAAATATCCCGATACTGCATTGGTGAACAAACCACGATCAGCATGTGTTTGAAAGCTGACACTTTTGAGGCATCGCTTTGGTATAATTAATTTCTATGAAGCGTTAAAGGTTAATTACGACGCACGTGTTAGATACATTTCACCTCGTTAAATATGGGCTGAGTAGAGTGGTTATTATATCAGCAAGTGCCTGTTTATTTGGTAATTCACCGTGGTGTACGTTGAAACAGGCCACGGTAATTGCTTCTTGCATATTTCATACTTTCGCACCGTTGTGGCGTGGCTTTAGCGTTGGAGTATTAACTGAACCAACGAAAGACAAATTGAATTAAAATTACAATTGCCGAGGAAAACGGAAACAATTCGCGTGAATGATCATCTACTCTTGTACTTGAAAACTGGGAAATACCACTGCATTTAATACTTAGCCGTAGCCTTAGGATACTACTACTACTACTACTACTACTACTACTACTACTACTACTACTACTACTACTACTAATAATAATAATAATAATAATAATAATAATACCCACGCAGTGCAACAGCCCAGGTGGCAGGTTCCCTATTTTTGTTTACCTAGTCTTTTCTTAAATTATTGCAAAGAATTTGGAAATTTATTGAACACCTCCCTTTCTATAAGCGAATATTTTCTCTAATTTGTCCCCTTTAATTCGAACTTTATCTTCACATTGTGATCTTTCCTACTTTTAAATACACCACTCAAACTTATTCATCTACTAGTGTCATTCGACGCCATATCTCCACTGACAGCTCGGAACATACCACTCAGTCGAGCAGCTCGTCTCCTTTCTCCCGAGTCTTCCCAGCCCAAACTTTGCAACATTTTTGTAATTTTTTTTTTTTTTTTTGTCGGAAATCACCCAGAACAAATCGAGCTGCTTTCCTTTGGATTTTTTTCCCAATTCTCTAATAATGCATATCTTGTCAGGGTCCTATACACTGGAACCGTACTCTAGTTTGGGTCTTACCGAGCAAGTGGCCGATACCTCAAGTTTCTGAGGTGTGGCACTACTTCAGTTTTGCCCTCTGATTAGTGTTAATAGAGGATCTATCACTTCCTCACCACCGCCATATAACCCTGCTTCGAACGCAACTTCGGAAAAATATGACCTCGTTTTGCTCTTATTTATGATCATGACTTAGAATATATGTTCACAAAGGTATGTACAGCCAAGCGCAGCAACTAATTTGCGAGCGAGGGGTGGATACGCGGAAACACTTGCTGTTACAAGTTCCTATAAAATGCGTGGTGGCCAGATGGGACTTCTCTTTACAATTTGACTGGAGGCTGATCAAAATTTACAGAAAAGGGCTGCATTAATATGTTTGAATCCCTTGATGTTACTTCATTTTTTTTAAACTACTGTCGAAATATTTCAGGGTTTCACAATAACTATGAGTGTTATAATCCGACAAATCACTTGGTTTTAAACACGATAATTCTTCTAAGTTTCTTTTGGCCTACTGTACTTCTTCTTAGAACAATAGAAATTGCATCTAGGCTTAGTTACTCTCATGGATTTTTGACATTAACACTAACCTCGAGTCAATCAATCAATCAATCAATCAATCAATCAATCAATCAATCAATCAATCAATCAATCAATCAATCAATCAATCAATCAATCAATCAATGACCTGCAATTAGACCTCTCGCCCAGGTGGCCGATTCCCTATCAATTGTTTTTTTACCTTCTGCTTAATGTTTTCAAAAATTTGGAAATTTATCGATCATCTTAATTTATTCGAATCACTTACTTCTCGTATTATAAATGAATATCTGCCCGAATTTTTTCTCTTAAATTGCGACATTATCTTCACAATATATTTCCTACTTTCAAAAGTTCCCCTCAAGCTTATACGTCTACTAATGGCATTCCACGTGAACTCTCCACTGACAGCTCAAATCATACCACATAGTCAAACATCTCGTCTCCTTACTCCCAAGTCTTCCCAACCCAACAATGGCAAAAAAATTTCAACGCCACTCTTTTGTTGGAAATCACCCAGAACAAATCGCACTGCGTTCCATTGGATCGTTTCCAGTTCTCGTATCAAGTAATCTTGCTGTGGATCCCACACACTGGCACCATACTCTTATTTTGGTCTTGCCAGAGACTTGTACGCCCTCTCATTTACGTCCTAACTACAGCCCCTAAATTCTCATATCTCATTTATATGATAACTCAAATGAAGATAATTCCTTATATTAACACCTAGGTACGTACTGGTACTATCACCCCATTAACATAGTTAAAAACCGAGATGACTTTCCTAGTATGGCCCGAAAAACTTCACTTTGTAAATAACAAAAGAATAGTAGAATTATTTACAGTATTTTTCATATATGACTATTTGACGAAAACCAAACCAAAACCCATAGCTCAACAGCCTCGAAGGGCCTTGGCCTACTAAGCAACCGCTGCTCAGCCCGAAGGCGTGTAGATTACGAGGTGTCGTGTGGTCAGTACGAAGGATGATCTCGGCCATTATTCTTGGCTTCTGGACCGGAGCCACCATCTCACGATCAGATACCTCCTCAATTGTAATCACGTGTACCTCAAAGCAGCTCTTTTAAGCCTTGGTTAGAGAACTGCGGGTCGAGTCTTCACAGACATATTCTATCGATCGTCCTCCTTTTAACAACTTATACTTCAAGGATGTTGCCAACGACGTCACTATGACTGTAAATGTGCTTCACAGTTTTTCCGTTCCGGGCTTCGATCTCATTTTTGTTTCCCAAATTTCTTGAGAATATGCTCGTTAATTTTCATTTATATCCAGCGTATGATCAGTCTTCTCTACGTCCACATCTGTGATTCCTTTTATCTTTACCTTTCATGTTTTCCATGCATTCAACCTTTACATCGTTATGGAAATAACTCCAAAGAAGGCACTTTACAAATGCCTCCATTGTTTCAATATTTAAGTATTTCCTTCTTTGTTAATCCGTTTGCCATTCAGGGTTGGCTTTTCCTTCGGATTTAGCGAGGGATTCCACCTCAACCGCCTCAAGGGCAGTGTCCTGGAGCGTGAGATTTTGTGTGGGGATTACAAATGGGGAGCAAGACCAGTACCTCGCCCAGGCGTCCGCACCTGCTATGCTGAACAGGGGCCTTATGGGGGGGATGAGGTGATCTGAAGGGATAGACAAGAAATAGCGAAGAAAGCTGCCGTGGGCTTAAGTTAGGTACTATCCAGGCATTTGCCTAGAGGAGAAGTGTAAAACCACGGAAAACTACTTCGAGGATGGCTGAGGTGGGTATCGAAATCCCGTCCACTCAGGAGGCTGAGTAAACCCCTTCCAGTGCTCATACAACTTTTCATATTTCGTAGCTGAGCCGACAATCGAACTCGGACCTCCAGGGGTGGCTGCTAAACATAGTAACCACTACACCACAGAGGCAGACATTTGTGTACTTACAGATTAAAATATTCCTTTTCTCTGCAGAACTTTCTTTCCTCTATTTTCTTTTCTTCAACTCATGCCACTGTTGACGATATTTAAGGGGTAGCAAAACAGGTTTATCTGATCAATTCTTGAATAGCGAGATTTTATTTCACCCTGAGGATTTTAAATTCTTTCACTTTCTTCGCATTTTTTATCCTACTCTTGAGATGTCGCTTTTTATATCTTTCGTCCCACTATATTTATGGTTTTGTGGGACGCCGAGGTACCGGAATTTTGTCTCGCAGGATTTATTTTACTTGTAAGTAAATCTACCGACACGTGTTTGAGCACCTTCAAATCCTATCGGATTAAGTCAGGCTCGAACCTGCCAAATTGGGTTCAGATAAGATGACTCTCTGTTTAGGAATAGAATATAATAGCAATGTGAGGTTGAATCTCATTATAATTTATTGTCATTTAAGGATTAAAAATTAATACTCAAGTTCGTTTATGAATATCCCTGGTGATATTTTAAAATATGAACGTTATGTTCTTTATCAATGGTTCTTGGTGCGGCTTATTATTTCTTGTTTCTTGACATTCTCTCCGTATTTTCCCTTTGGAGAAATCTAGACATTCCTTAGTCTCACACTGCCATTATATTATGTTCGTAAACATCACACCTTGTTATTTTAGGGACCATTGAACTTCAGCGATAAGGAGATCGTAAATGCTTCCCTGAAGGGAAGAGATAAAAGGGCTGAAGGTCAATTTACCCCACTTACCGGCAATAACATAAAAGTTGGAAGAAGTTTCAAGAGCTCTTCGTATTTTTTGCCGGTCATTTCATTGATCGCAGGCCTCGGCCTAGCAAGAAACGAAGATGATAAAAAAGGAGAATATGTCAGATATCCACTTGAGTGAACTATCCACGGCTTACTACTGAACGCAAAGAAACGTCTTGTGTCCCTGTGTATGTAGTCGAGATTTTATTGCAAGATCATAAAAATGATTGATGCTAGTTTCATGCCAAAGAACGTTAAGTTCTTAAATTAGAGAATTATTTCAAGTTCGTCCTGAATCTGCTTCTTGTTCTTCCGCTTTTCCCATACCCTAGTGTGGTCAAGTGTGTAGGCGGTGCATTTGGCTCTGTTTAATGCCGGTTGCCCTTCCTGACGGCAACCCTATGTGGAAGTATGTGTTCACTGTTCTGCGGTTGCTGGTAATGTGGCGTGTTACGTGCAAATGAAGCGGTATGTATTGGAACAAATACAAGCAACCAGTCCTTGAATCACATTAATCAACTAGTCATGGCAGAATTCCCCGACCCTGCCAGGAACCGAATCTAGTGTTGGTGATTATTGTTTTAAGAGGAAGTACAACTAGACAACCATTCTATATAGTCTAACACTTAATCAGAGATAAAAATGGAAGGGATCCGACACTTGGAAGAGTGAAGTTATCGACCAAAGAAAGACAAGGGCCATGAAGGGCGTAAAAATGAAAGACTCCCTAGGATTCAGAAACCTAATACCGTCGTGGTCGGTAAAGAACAAGATATGATCAAGAGAGATCCGATAGGATAGATGAATGTGAGGAGCCTGCCACAAATAAGTGGAAGTAATACCAGGACTAAGCTAAGGGCCCCGTTTTCGCCAACCTACGCTCCGAAGTTGAGAGCCCATCGGGCTCCTTGTAGTTGCCTCTTACGACAGGCAGGGGATACCGCGCGTGTTCGCTGCTACCACCTCCATCCACGGGAGAAAATCGAATCTGGGACCATATAAACCAAAGGTCTCGATGCTGACCACTGATCCCACGGGTAGGACTCGAATTTATCCTGCGTTCATGCTTATAACGAAGTTCCAATCAAGTTTATGTGCAAATTATTCAGTAATTATTCTTGAGTAATAAATTTCTCAGCGAACACTGTAGAGTCAGACGGTCTGTTCGACGACTTTTCTAACCGTAATGCCTCTTCGTTGTCCTAACCTTTCTATATCAGATAGCTCCTCACTTAAGTGGGAGGTACATATTACATTTTCCTATCACATTTTGGGGTTATATAACAGCCAAATATCCAAAAGTTGTTTGTTAATGCCCATGAACGTAACATGCCACGACAAACTCTGTGATGTAATGCTTTTGTATTTTACTTTCACTTTTACACATGTTTTTCGTCATAATCCAAAACTCACTGAAGTTAATTGAACGAAATTTAGGACGGCAGTTCATTCTGTTTAAGGAACTGTACACTCTGCAGAAGGCACTTGATTTGATTTGATTTGATTTGATTTGATTTGATTTGATTTGATTTGATTTGATTTGATTTGATTTGATTTGATTTGATTTGATTTGATTTGATTTGATTTGATTTGATTTGATTTGATTTGATTTGATTTGATTTGATTTGATTTGATTTGATTTGATTTGATTTGATTTGATTTGATTTGATTTGATTTGATTTGATTTGATTTGATTTGATTTGATTTGATTTGATTTGATTTGATTTGATTTGATTTGATTTGATTTGATTTGATTTGATTTGATTTGATTTGATTTGATTTGATTTGATTTGATTTGATTTGATTTGATTTGATTTGATTTGATTTGATTTGATTTGATTTGATTTGATTTGATTTGATTTGATTTGATTTGATTTGATTTGATTTGATTTGATTTGATTTGATTTGATTTGATTTGATTTGATTTGATTTGATTTGATTTGATTTGATTTGATTTGATTTGATTTGATTTGATTTGATTTGATTTGATTTGATTTGATTTGATTTGATTTGATTTGATTTGATTTGATTTGATTTGATTTGATTTGATTTGATTTGATTTGATTTGATTTGATTTGATTTGATTTGATTTGATTTGATTTGATTTGATTTGATTTGATTTGATTTGATTTGATTTGATTTGATTTGATTTGATAGATCGTACTCCGCAAATTCAACAATTTATAGAATGAAAGTACAAGCCCTCTATACCAGCAAGCTAGTACAATCGATAGGAATTTCCAGTTTGACGACGTTTATCAATCATGTGAGATGGGGGTATGAAATTCTGGCCAGTCAATCGGTTTTGCATTGTTTCTTTAATAATTCAATTTTAATACATTTTTGCAGATTATTCTTAATTAACTCCATCATTATATACGGTGCCTACTATTTTTTTCTTCTCCCGTTCACTTCCGCTCTGGATAGTTTACTCCAAGTCTCGGATCGCTATGAATGAGGGTAATTCTATTGATAGTTCTGGGACATAACACAGGCTTCACACATGACTACGTTTATCGTTTAAATTACGTGAATGGTATACAAAAAGTTACCCAACTGCTTTCATCCTAACTGCTGAAATTATGTTTGGTAGGAAGTTAATTGTGTAATCAAATCGTGCATAAAGCTCCAATGCTGTTCAATGCCAGAGCCTCTTGTCGGTACATGTATATCCTACGTGTGTGTTAAATCAGTCTCTCCTCCAGAGTAAATTTCAAGGAGTTGATTCAAAAAAAAATGGATAAAGTTGATACGAAACCAAGATGTATACTTCCATTCATGAAGTGTTTGTGCTGCTGAGACGTCAATTGCGCAGTGTCTGATGACGCTAGAGCTGCTGTCAGTCCTTCGATTTACTTATTAGTCTGTGAATAGTGGGAGTGTACGAGACGTCTTAGTACTGCAATCTGCCGGTAGACTATTGACGAATACGCCTCGTGTAACAGGATCTACGCTGGAACAAGTGAAAATCAAGGTACTATAGCGTAGGTGTATATTCCACAAAGAACAACGCTCAGGGTTGTTGCGATATACCCGATACTAGTAAATGTCCGTACGTCCACATTTTTGCTAGTTGCTTTACGTCGCACCGACACAGATAGGTCTTATGCCGACGATGGGACAGGGAAGGGCTAGGAGTGGGAAGGAAGCGGCCGTGGCCTTAATTAAGGTACAGCCCCAGCATTTGCCTGGTGTGAAAATGGGAAACCACGGAAAACCATTTTCAGGGCTGCCGACAGTGGGGTTCGAACCTACTATCTCCCCAATACTGGATACTGGCCGCACTTAAGCGACTGCAGCTATCGAGCTCGGTGTATCGATAATTGGGTTCGATATTTTTGTCGTATCGATCCTGTTAAGATATTATCGATATCGAAAGGATACCCTAAAAGACAAACATGAATTATCTCTATCTATCTATCTATCTATCTATCTATATATATATATTTATATGGCCCTATATATACAATAACAGTTTTCTATGTACATTGCTCAGTATTTAAAACCAATTGGATTTCTGAATCGGTCGTGTCCAGAGTAATAAGGAAATGATCTTTTTCAAAAATTTTAGTCATCTGTCTGTCCGTCTGTCTGTCTGTCTGTCTGTCTGTCTGTCTGTCTGTCTGTCTGTCTGTCTGTCTGTCTGTCTGTCTGTATACATGGGCATCGCGACATTTGAAATAAAATCGGTATGTAACATCGGGGAATGAGGCACTACTATACTTTTATTCACGCTGAGTGAAATGGTCGTTTAGAGGAGGGCCTAAAATGTAATTCTCAAATATTTATGATAGTAGTCCTGTCTAGAAATACTACGTAACTAAAATGATATTGACCGGGCGAGTTGGCCGTGCGTGTTGAGGCGCGCGGCTATGAACTTGCATCAGGGAGATAGTGGGTTCAAATTCCATTGTCCGCAGCCCTGAAGATGGTTTTCCGTGGTTTCCCATTTTCACACCAGGCAAATGCTGGGGCTGTACCTTAATTAAAGCCACGGCCGCTTCCCTCCAACTCCTAGGCCTTTCCTATCCCAGCGCGCCATAAGACCTATCTGTGTCCGTGCACGTAAAACCCCTAGCAAAATATATATCCGGCATTTATGTCTTGTGCATTTTTATCGTACCAGCTATGATGACAGAGATATCCATGAATTTCATTTTTTTGCTAATTTCATATGAACACCAAACCACGAGGAAAGAAGGCAGGACTGCCTTTACATAAAATGCTCTAATATTCAAGAGTAGACATAAAACAGAATGCCAACGCCTTCAATTTCGAAAGGTCATAAAAACTAATCAACAAGAACGTTATATTGACTATTGTTGTGATTTGTCTCTTCTGCTACCACTCATCTCCGATAGATGGGACTACTGCTGTGTCCTGATTAAAACGCATGTCTCAATATTGACGGAAAGCAGCTGGGAAACTTTGCACATTCTGTATGATTGTCCCATGTACAAAGGGAATTACAGCTAGTTTAAAAAATATTATAAAAGTGTATTAATCTCATAATGTTGGCTATTCATTGAATTGTCTATGTCTAGCCACCTGCTGTTCGCCTGTTGCGTGCTGTAGGCGGTTTTACTTTGCTGATAAATCTGAATTTACTCGTGAAAGTTACTTTAAGCTGTGGAAATGGCTCCCCCGACTATTTCTAGAAAAAATCCAATGCAATTTCATAGTACTCTTCTAAATATTTCATATTCACTGAAAGACATTGCACACAATAATTTAATCGTTATATTTATTTTTCTTAACTATTTTTCTTGGAACTGCCATGATCCCAAACTCAACGTAATTCTATATAATTTCAAGTCCGTGTATTTTGGAAAAAAAAAGTTTCTTTGTTTATTTGTTCGTCCAGCTATTGTCCCGGTTCTCTGCTGCGTCGGATGTGAGGTGAGACGAACTTCTCCTGACGGGTTTTCCATGACCGGATGCACTTCCTGACGTCAATCTCAACAGCGGAATTAATGAGATGAAGTGAATGGCATGACAGATGATAGAGGGGAGAGGGTAAAACCCGGTGCCGGCACATAGCCTACTCCTGTCGAATAGCACCAAGACGTCTGTTTAAGGCTGAACGTCTCTATCCGACGGACGAATCACCATAGGCAGCGTCATATGCCCTCAATTTCGGAACAAAATAATTTTGTTTTGACAATGTTGGCATGTCCATACTTCCATGACATATCGACATCGAATGTTACACCGTTAATTTATTATATCGGAACGTCCGTACCAATGCTGAGTAGACCAGATTCGAAGGATATATTTAATTTCCAGGGCGGCATTTTACTTGAAACAGTATTAGGTCACAATCAGTACATAAAGAAGAGATGTTAAATACATAGAAACTACCCAAGTGGAAACCACTGGGATTCGAAACCACAACCTTCCGATTTCTCATCAGATGCTCTTACCAGATGAGCTTTTGTTTCTAACAGTCATTTATTCTACGTTTCGAAATTACATATCGCACGTGAGATAACTGCCTGCTGTCATTTCTTGATGGATACAGTACTTTTGCATCCATCTCATGGCACAGGCCAGAGTAAAGTGTAGCTTCCACCGCAGTCCCAGTCAACATCCATGGCTTTGACAATATGGAAGTTGCTGGGGTATGGGTAGTGCTGAGTAATGACATTCAGAGCACGACTAGTGCATCTGAGTGTTATGAAAGGTGCTGCTCATAGGGTCAGTCGTGCTGCAATAGCACTTTCTGACCCAGTGAGGAAAGCAATGGCAAACTACCTCACTCCTCATCTTGCCTAGTACGCCTCATTTTGGTTCTGCCATTGGTTTTGGGGGTTTCCTTATAACCGCATAACCTTTGGTGGTGCTATTTGAGGATCCAACCAGCCTCTGGGCTGATGAGCTAACAGACATGAAATAAATCTGAAACATAGTCATGGACCACGTGCAAGAAAGGTGATCGTGTAAAATTCTGATCAGTGTCACATTTTCATTAACTCACAGACGTCTTCAAATAATTAAAGTATATAAGATAGCATCATTTGTTAAACTTTAGAAGGGTATGTGCAGTAGAACTGAGAACATCACGATGAGGAAAACGACACACAAATAAGCATTGTTATAAATCCATACCCTTCAACAGTAATTGCACCTATTTTCCAGCTGACACATTCAGTGAGTTTCTACAACTCTTCCGTCAAGAAGCACAAGAAAGCCGGGAGAATAACACTGTCAACAGTCCCCAACGTGTATGTGTTTTTCTGTCCTGTTATCCACACAATCGCTTGCTGTTTCATCTGGGGAAAGTCCGTCAGAGAGAGTCCAATCAGCTTCCTGTCTCCAGGAGGGCAAGTTCATGAGTCGACACACTTGTCGTTTACACCAGTGGTTTTCAAAGCGTGGTCCGC